>NC_092768.1:38164598-38252098 GCF_047496795.1 Chiloscyllium punctatum
GAGACTGAGCCCAGCGTGTGGAAAGAATATGTTATTTTGTCGGGAAAATGACACTGGGGGAGGTGAAAAGCAATGAGCAATGCTCCTGGCAGCCTGTGGACCCACAGCTCTTTCGGTGATTAGGAGCCTTACTTTCCCTGAGGCACCAGATACTAAAGTCGTTCAAGAATTGACTGACAAAGTTAAGGAATATTACAACTCCAAGCCACCTCTAATTCTGAAGTGTTATCATGGAATCTTTATAGTGTAGAAACAGGCCCTTCAGCCCAACAAGTCCACACCGACCCTCTGAAGAGTAACCCATCCAGACCCATTCCCCTACCTATTGTTCTACATTTACCCCTGACTAATGTGCCTGACATACATATCTCCGAATACGATGGACAATTTAGCATGGCCAATCCACCCTAACCTGCACATCCTTGGATTGTGGGAGGAAACAGGAGCACCCGGAGGAAACCCACGCAGACACAGGGAGAATGTGCAGACTCCACACAGACAGTCACCCGAGGCTGGAATTGAACCGGTGTTGTGAGGCCGCAGTGCTAACCACTGAGCCTATCATTGCTTCTTGGCAATTCAAGAACCAGTAGAATCAGTATCAGGGTTCCTGACTAGGTTAGGATGGCTGGTAGAAGCCCGTGACTTTGGTTTAACCCGTAATGAGATGCTGAGAGACTGTTTGGACTATGGGATCAATGATGTAACTATGCAAAACCCTTTACCAGTTAAAGCCCGACTGGATTTTATAGGGGTACTATGACTGGCTTTATCATTGGGAAATGCTGCAAATGGAGCATATATGTTTCAGGGTATTCTAATGGGAGACTCTCGTAGTCAGGGCCCGCTAACTGAACCCAGGTTAACAGCCGCAATCAGAGAACTCATATTCGATAAGTTCCCCCGTGGCTGACCTCATTACGGTCACTAGAGCCTCCCAGGCACAGGCAATCAGCTTGTAGATCACTATAATGATAGCAATTGCACAGCCTTACTCAGGAGATATCCTGAACAGAGGGACTCCAGGTCAGCTCGCAGTGAAACCTCAAATCAAAGCCTCGGTCAAATGATTAAAAATTTCTTCAGGATCCAGGCCGGCAAGCCATTGTAGTTGGGACTAAAGCAACATCTAAAACAGAACCAATCAAAATAAACACCTGGTTAAGTGGTCACCGCGTTCTAATGGATACCTGTACTTAACGAAATTCGCTCTGGACTCCAACCCTTAAGTTTGTGTAAGACCTTGACTAGACTGGGAACCTATCCCGGGGAACCTTTACAGATTAAGGCTCTAACTTCGGTTCCAGTCTCTTATGAGAAGCAGCTGGTTCAGTTCCCACATTGTAGTGAAAGGTTCGGACCCAAGCCTGATGGGGGAGAAATTAGTTGAGAAAGATTTAACTGGATTCGCTCAATGTTTCGCGATAGAAAATGGCTGCCTGAGGGACGTCCTAATTAACTACCCAGGAGATTTTCAGGAAGGTTATCAGGGTTATCAGGGGAGCCAAGGCCACCTTGCCTGTTGACCAGGAGGTAATTCCCTGATTCTCCAAGGCCCACCCAGTGCCATTTCCCTCACGGGTAAAAGTAGAGGCAGAAATCAGGAGGCTGGAAAGTGAAGGGATCATCAAACCGGTCCAGTTGGTGGAATGGGGCAGCAGTGGTCATACCCATCGTGAAGCCTGACGGGTCAGTTTGTCTTTGTGGGGATTTTAAACAAATGGTAGAGAGCTTTCCACAGCTGGATAAATCCCTGATCCCTCACACAGAGGATTTATACACAAGGTTGGCAGGGAGTGGCTGTCCTGTACCAAGCTGGACATGACCCATGTCTACCTACAACTGTGATTAGATAAGGATTCCCAGAATTATACCGCCATTAATACCCAGAAGGCTTTGTGCCAATATACAACACTGCCATTGGGGGCAGTATCAGCCTGTGCACTGCTTCAGTGGATGATAGGGAATATTTTACAACGTCTATCCCAGACCACCTTTGATCTTGATAACGTGCTAATAGCAGGGAAGACCAATCAGGAACAATTCCTGTTTTTATTTATACATAAAACATCTCACCATATTTTCCAGGTAAAAGTGCATATGACAATAAATTTCTATTCTATTTTTTTTTGCTATTCTATTCCATTCATTCTATTCTGTTCTGTTCTCCACCTTTCTAATGCACTAAACAATTCTCTCTACACATTTTTCATATCCGTCTTCTTTGGTATTTCTAAATCTTCCCACTAAAATTGTAGCCGATTGCTGAGTCCCAGTCCTCTTACATCTTGCACTTCTCCAGACTCTTTGTTTTCTCTCCATTAGATTTATTTAAATTCACTCATTTTTTTAGCTTATATAAATTCCGAAACCGTCCTGACTTTGTATCACTGTTCCGACGGACTTGTAACATTCTGAAAGGGGGCATCTCTCATTTCCATCCCTCTGCCTTCCCCCTTTGACCCTTGCCTCGTTTCTACAAAATGCCTCTCTTTGCCCTTGGAGATCACTAACCTGACCACTTGGAACTCCCCTGTTGCTCCTTGCACTTCTCTCGGGTCTCTATGCTTTTTAATCGTGGCTGAAGTTTCTCTCCTTACCAGCGTTTGGATGATGTTTTCCCTTTGGAATACTGAACTGGCCTTTCTGCTGGCTCGTCTCTCTCAATTTTCATCTGTTCAGCTGCTGACAGACTGCCTGCGTCTTTGTACTGCTCTCAGGCAATGCGATTGCTTGAAAAATGTCCTTTCTTCTGAGATTTTTTAGATTTTGTCTCCTCAAGGTTGGAGTCAGATGTTTACCTTGTGATTTTTTTACCCAGAGGACCACTGCCAGTAATATTAGTTTATGATTGGAGTTTGATTTATTGTTGTACTGAGATACAGTGAAAAGTATTGTTTTTTACGTTAACCAGACAAACCAAATGATACATCCACCAGAGTAAGGGTTATTTATAGTTGCTCATTGCCGCAAATCCAACTTGGCCTTTGCCTTATCCTGAGCGTATTTAGCGATTAGTAACAGAATGTACATGACCACAGCATAACCAGAGCAGACAGTCTTCCTAGATAACACGAACATTTATTGCATGATAGAACTAAATGCAAAAACATTTGGTCAGGCATAACGATAAGGACAGTAGGGTTTTCGAGAGTCTGTACAGATATATCTGCTCTCTCCAAAACTGGAGCAGAACGCACTGTCTGCACCCATGGCACCAGGAGAATGGATGGAGCCAATGTGCCCGTAAACATTAACCCCTTCTCAATCATTACCTTTTACAACAGTGTCTGAGAGAACGTTGCAGAGAGGTATTCACTTTTAGTTGAGGTAGCTTTACTTTCGCTTCATAGAATAGAGAGAGCTTTACTCTGTATCTAACCCCGTGCTGTCCCTGTCTAGAGAGTGCGCGATGGGGACAGTGTAGAGAGAGCTTTACTCTGTATCTAACCCCGCGCTGCCCCTGTCCTGGGAGTGTTTGATGGGGACAGTGTAGAGGGAGCTTTACTCTGTATCTAACCCCGTGCTGTCCCTGTCCTGGGAGTGTTTGATAGGGGACGGTGTAGAGGCAGCTTTACTCTGTATCTAACCCTGTGCTGTCCCTGTCCTGGGAGTGTTTGTTGGTGGGACGGTGTAGAGAGAGCTTTATTCTGTATCAAACCCCGTGCTGTCCCTGTCTGGAGAGTGCGCGATGGGGACAGTGTAGAGGGAGCTTTACTCTGTATCTAACCCCGTGCTGTCCCTGTCCTGGGAGTGTTTGATGGGGGACGGTGTAGAGGGAGCTTTACTCTGTGTATAACCCCGCGCTGTCCCTGTCCTGGGAGTGTTTGCTGGGGACAGTGTAGAGGGAGCTGTACTCTGTATCTAACCCCGTGCTGTCCCTGTCCTGGGAGTGTTTGATGGGGGGACAGTGTAAAGGGAGCTTTACTCTGTGTATAACCCCGTGCTGTCCCTGTCCCAGGAGTGTTTGCTGGGGACAGTGTAGAGAGAGCTTTACCCTGTATCTAACCCTGCGCTGTCCCTGTCCCGGAAGTGTTTGCTGGGGACAGTGGAGAGAGAGCTTTACTCTGTATCTAACCCCAGGTTGCCCAATCCTGGAAGTGTTTGATGGAGAACAGTGTAGAGTGAGCTTTACTCTGTATCTAACCCCGTGCTGTCCCTGTCCTGGGAGTGTTTGATAGGGGACAGTGTAGAGGGAGCTTTACTCTGTATGTAACCCCATGCTGTCCCTGTCCTGGGAGTGTTTGATGGGGAACAGTGCAGAGGGAGCTGTACTCTGTATCTAACCCCGTGCTGTCCCTGTCCTGGGAGTGTTTGCTGGAGACAGTGTAGAGGGAGCTTTACTCTGTGTATAACCCCGCACTGCCCCAGTCCTGGGAGTGTTTGCTGGGGACAGTGTAGAGAGAGCTTTACTCTGTATCTAACCCTGTGCTGTCTCTGTCCTGGGAGTGGTTGGTGGGGGACAGTGTAGAGGGAGCTTTACTCTGTATCTAACCCTGTGCTGTCCCTGTCCTGGGAGTGTTTGATGGGGACAGTGTAGAGGGTGCTGTACTCTGTATCTAACCCCGTGCTGTCCCTGTCCTGGGAGTGTTTGATGGGGACAGTGTAGCATCAGCTTTACTCTGTATCTAACTCCAGGTTGCCCAGTCCTGGGAGTGTTTGATGGGGAACAGTGTAGAGGGAGCTTTACTCTGTATCTAACCCCGTGCTGTCCCTGTCCTGGGAGTGTTTGATGGGGGGACGGTGTAAAGGGAGCTTTACTCTGTGTATAACCCCGTGCTGTCCCTGTCCCAGGAGTGTTTGCTGGGGACAGTGTAGAGAGAGCTTTACCCTGTATCTAAACCCGCGCTGTCCCTGTCCTGGGAGTGTTTGATGGGGGACAGTGTAGAGAGAGCTTTACTCTGTATCTAACCCCGTGCTGTCCCTGTCCTGGGAGTGTTTGATGGGGGACAGTGTAGAGGGAACTTTACTCTGTATCTAACCCCATGCTGTCCCTGTCTTGGGAGTGTTTGATGGAGGACAGTGTAGAGAGAGCTTTACTCTGTATCTAACCCCGTGCTGTCCCTGTCCGGGGAGTGTTTCATGGGGGACAGTGTAGAGGGAACTTTACTCTGTATCTAACCCCGTGCTGTCCCTGTCCTGGGAGTGTTGGGAAATAAGCGCGGCCGAATGAGTGAATTTTCTGTGGGGGAGTATTTCAGGCATAGTGACGATAAGACGGTGAGTTTTACGTTACTCATAGATCGCGATGACAGCAGTCCTCAGGTGAAGGCTAACGACAACAATATTCGGCAGGAACTGGAGAATTTTGATTGGAGGCGGCAGTTTGTGGGTAAATCCACATCACACATGTTGGGAATATTTCTAATGAGACTTGATAAGAATTCAGGAGCAACATGTTCCTGTGAGAATGAAGGATAGGTGTGGCAAGGTAGGTGAACCTGAGATGACCAGAGATGGTATGACCTTGGTCAGAAAGAAAAAGGAAGTGTTTGTAAGGTCCAGGAGGATGGGAACAGACAAAGCCCTTGTAGTAGATATGAAAAGTAGGGAAGAACTTAAACAAGGAACTAGGAGGATGAAAAAGGGCCGTGAAACGTTGTTACCAAACAGGATTAAGGAGAATCCCAAGGCATTTTCTACAAGGGTTAGTCTGCTCAAGGGCAAAGGAGAGAATCTATGTGTGGAGCCAAAAGAGGTCAGTGAGGTCCTCAATGAATACGTTGTGTCAGTATTCACCAAAGAGAAGGAATTGGTGGAGGATGGTCTCAGGTTTGGGAGTGTCAAATTCCTAAGCCAAGTTGTTGTTAAAAAGGAAGAGGTGTTCTGCAACTTAGTAAGTATTAAGGTAGGCAGGTCCCCAGTGCTGATGGGATCTATTCCAGAATATTGAGGGAGGTAAGGGAACAACTAGCTGGAGCCTTGACAGACATCTTTGTATCCTCTTTGGTCACAGGTCAGATCCCAAAGGATGGAGAGTAGGAAATGCTGTCTTGTTGTTTAAGAAGGATAATAGGGATAATTCTGGAAATTAAAATCATGTGGGTCTCGATTCGCTGTTCGGGAAATTATTGGAAAAGCTTCTCAGGGACACAATCTATACACATTCAGAGCAAGTGGGCGGCACGGTGGCACAGTGGTTAGCACTGCTGCCTCACAGCGCCAGAGACCTGAGTTCAATTCCCGCCTCAGGTGACTGTCTGTGTGGAGTTTGCACATTCTCCCCGTGTCTGTGTGGGTTTCCTCCGGGTGCTCCGGTTTCCTCCCACAGTCCAAAGATGGTCAGGTTAGGTGAATTGGCCACGCTAAATTGCCCCTAGTGTTAGGTGAAGGGGTAAGTGTAGGGGAAATGGGCCTGGGTGGGTTGCTCTTCGGAGGGTCGGTGTGGACTTGTTGGGCCAAAGGGCCTGTTTCCACACTGTAAGTAATCTAATTGAAAAATGGAGTACAGGAGTTGGGAGGTCATGTTGCGGCTGTACAGGATATTGGTTAGGCCACTGTTGGAATATTGCATGCAATTCTGGTCTCCTTCCTATCGGAAAGATGTTGTGAAACTTGAAAGGGTTCAGAAAAGACTAACAAGGATGTTGCCAGGGTTGGAGGATTTGAGTTATAGGGAGAGGTTGAACAGGCTGGGGCTGTTTTCCCTGGAGCGTAGGAGGCTGAGGGGTGACCTTATAGAGGTTTATAAAATTATGAGGGGCATGGATAAGGTAAGTAGGCAAAGTCTTTTCCCTGGGGTTGGGGAGTCCAGAACGAGAGGGCATAGGTTTAGGGTGAGAGAGGAAAGATATAAAAGAGACCTAAGGGGCAATGTTTTCACATAGAGGGTGGTACGTGTATGGAATGAGCTGCCAGAGGATGTGGTGGAGGCTGGTACAATTGCAACATTTAAGAGGCATCTGAATGGGTATATGAATAGGAAGGGTTTGGAGGGATATGGGCCGGGTGCTGGCAGGTGGGACTAGATTGGGTTGGGATATCTGGTCGGCACGGACGGGTTGGACCGAAGGGTCTGTTTCCATGCTGCAGGTAGACAGCATGGCTTTGTGCAGGTGAGGTTGTGCCTAACTCACTTGACCGAGTTTTTTGAGGAGGTGATGAAGATGATTGGTGAGGGAAAAGTGGTTGATGCCATCTACATGGACTTCAGTAAAGCCTTTGACAAGGTCCCTCATTGCAGACTGGCACAAAAGGTATCAAGGGTGAGCTGGCAAGATGGTTACAGAACTGGCTTATTCATTTGGAGACAGAGAGTAGCAATGGAACAATGCTTTTAGGAATGGAGGGTTGTGACTCGTGGTGTTCCACAGGGATCAGTGCTGGAACATCTGCTGTGCATGAACGACGGAGGTGATTTAGCGGAAAACCTAGCTGCTGGAATCAGTGAGTTTGTGGATGATACAATAATTGATGGAGTTGCAGGTAGTGAGGTGGATTGTCAGAGGCCACAGCAGGAGATAGATCAGTTGGAGGCACTGGGCAGAAAATTGGCAGATGGCGTTTAATCCAGAAAAAAAGAGAAATGATGCATTTTAGAAGATCAACTACAGGTGGAAAATCGACGGTAAATGGCAGAACCCTGAGGAGTATTGATGTGCAGAGGGATCGGGGTCCACAGATCACTGAAGATGGCAGTGCAGGTAGAGAAGGTAGTAAAAACGACCTGTAGCATGTCAGCCTTCAGTGGCAGGGGCTTTGAGTATAAGGATAGGGAAGTTATACTGCAACTTTATAGAACTTAAGTTAAGCCACACTTGGAATATTGCCGACAATTCTGGTCACCACTCCACCAGAGGGAAGTGGATGCTTTGGAGAGGGGACAGAAAAGGTTTACCAGGACGGGAGATTTTAGTGATGAAGAAAGGTTAGAGAGACTGGGTTTGTTTTCACTGGAATGCAGGACGTTCAGGGGCAACCTGATAAGATTGTGAATGTCACGGAGAGAGTGGAAAGTGTGAGGTTTTATCCCGGGGGCAGGGGTCAGTTACGAGGGGACACAGGCTCAAGATGTGAGGGGAGCAGTTTAACAAAGATGTGTGAGGCACAGCTCTCGCTCAAAGGGAGGTGGTGACAGCATGGAGTGCACTGCCAGAGGAGGTGGTGGAAGCACAGACAACAGCGGCATTCAGAAAGCACCTGGATGAATAGATGACAAGGAAGGGAATACAGGGATATGGATCCTGAAGGGAAGACAGTCTTAGTGTGGAAGGGCAAAATATGACATCACAGTCTCGGAGGGCCAAAGGGCCTGTTACTGTGTTGTATTGTTTATTGTTCTCAGGCATTATTGTTTGAGTGTTTCCTGAGGTCTGAATTGAGACAGCTTTACTCTGTATCTAAACCCTTGTCCCTGCACTGGGAGTGTGCTTTACTCTGTATCTAACCCCCTGTCCCTGCACTGGGAGTGTGCTTTACTCTATATCTAACTCCCTGTCCCTGCACTGGGAGTGTGCTTTACTCTGTATCTAACCCCCTGTCCCTGCACTGGGAGTGTGCTTTACTCTGTATCTAACTCCATGTCCCTGCACTGGGAGTGTGCTTTACTCTATATCTAACTCCCTGTCCCTGCACTGGGAGTGTGCTTTACTCTGTATCTAACGCCCTGTCCCTGCACTGGGAGTGTGCTTTACTCTATATCTAACTCCCTGTCCCTGCACTGGGAGTGTGCTTTACTCTGTATCTAACTCCCTGTCCCTGCACTGGGAGTGTGCTTTACTCTGTATCTAACGCCCTGTCCCTGCACTGGGAGTGTGCTTTACTCTGTATCTAACTCCGTGTCCCTGCACTGGGAGTGTGCTTTACTCTATATCTAACTCCCTGTCCCTGCACTGGGAGTGTGCTTTACTCTGTATCTAACCCCCTGTCCCTGCACTGGGAGTGTGCTTTACTCTGCACCGAACTCCCTGTCCCCGGACTGAGAGTGTGTTTTACTCTGTATCTAACCCCCTGTCCCTGCACTGGGAGTGTGCTTTACTCTGTATCTAACACACTGTCCTGCACTGGGAGCCTGTTTACTCTGTATTTAACTCCCTGTCCCTGCACTGGGAGTCTGATTTACTCAGTATCTATTTCCCTGTCCTGCACTTGGAGTCTGCTTTTCTCTGTATCTAACTCCCTGTCCCTGCACTGGGTGTGGGCTTTACGCTGTATCTAACTCCCAGTCCCTGCACTGGGAGCGTGCTTTACTCTGTATATAACACCCAGTCCCTGTACTGGGAGTGTGCTTTATGCAAAATCTAACTCCTTGTCCCTGCACTGGGAGTCTGCTTTACTCTGTATCTACTTCCCTGTCCCTGCACTGGGAGTGTGCTTTACTCCATGTAACTCCTTGTCCCTGCCCTGGGACTCTGCTTTACTCTATATATAACCCCCAGTCCCTGCACTGGGAGTGTGCTTTACTCTGTTTCTAAATGCCTCTCCCTGCACTGGGACTCTGCTTTACTCCGTATCTAACTCCCTCTCCACTGTATTGGGTGCGAGCTTTACTCTGTGTCTAAACCCCTGTTCCTGCACTGGGAGTGTGCTTTACTCTGTATCTAACTCCCTGTCCCTGCACTGGGAGTGTGCTTTACTCTGTATCTATAGCCCTGTCCCTGCACTGGGAGTGTGCTTTACTCCGTATCTAACCCCCTGTCCCTGCACTGGGAGTGTGCTTTACTCTGTATATAACTCACTGTCCCTAAACTGGGACTCTGCTTTATTCTCTATATAACCACCAGTCCCTGTACTGGGAGTGTGCTTTATGCAATATCTAACTCCTTGTCCGTGCACTGGGAGTCTGCTTTACTCTGTATATAACTCCCTATCCCTGCACGAGGTGTGTGCTTTACTCTATCTAACTCCCTGTCCCTGCACTGGGAGTCTGCTTTACTCAGTGTCTACCTCCCTGTCCCTGCACTGGGAGTGTGCTTTACTCTGTATCTAACTCCCTGTCCCTGCACGGGAAGTGTGCTTTACTCTGTATCTAACTCCTTGTCCCTGCACTAGGAGTCTGCTTTACTCTGCATCAAACTCCTTGTCCCTGCACTGGGAGTGTGCTTTACTCTGTATCTAACTCCTTGTCCCTGCACTGGGAGTGTGCTTTACTCAGTGTCTACCTCCCTGTCCCTGCACTGGGAGTGTGCTTTACTCTGTATCTAACTCCCTGTCCCTGCACGGGAAGTGTGCTTTACTCTGTATCTAACTCCTTGTCCCTGCACTAGGAGTCTGCTTTACTCTGCATCAAACTCCTTGTCCCTGCACTGGGAGTGTGCTTTACTCTGTATCTAACTCCTTGTCCCTGCACTGGGAGTGTGCTTTACTCTGTGTCTACCTCCCTGTCCCTGCACTGGGAGTCTGCTTTACTCTGTATCTAACCCCTTGTCCCTGCACTGGGAGTGTGCTTTACTCTGTTTCTAACTGCCTGTCCTGCACTAGGACTCTGCTTTACTCCGTATCTAACTCCCTCTCCACTGCATTGGGTGCAAGCTTTACTCTGTGTCTAACCTCCTGTCCCTGCACTGGGAGCCTGCTTTACACTGTATCTAACTCCCAGTCTCTGCACTGGGAGTCTGCTTTACTCTGTATCTAACTCCCTCTCCACTGCATTGGGTGCAAGCTTTACTCTGTGTCTAACCTCCTGTCCCTGCACTGGGAGTCTGCTTTACTCTGTATCTAACCACCTCTCCCCGCACTGGGAGCCTGCTTTACTCTGTATCTAACTCCCTATCCCTGCACTGGGAGTCTGCTTTACTCTGTATCTAACTCCCTGTCCCTGCACTGGGAGTCTGCTTTACTCTGTATCTAACCCCCTGTCCCTGCACTGGGAGTCTGCTTTAGTCTCTATCTAACCCCTTGTCCCTGCACTGGGAGTGTGCTTTACTCTGTATCTAACTCCTTGTCCCTGCACTGGGAGTGTGCTTTGCTCTGTATCTACCTCCCAGTCCCTGCACTGGGAGTGTGCTTTACTCTTTATCTAACTCCCAGTCCCTGCACTGGGAGTGTGCTTTACTCTGTATCTACCTCCCAGTCCCTGCACTGGGAGTGTGCTTTACTCTTTATCTAACTCCCAGTCCCTGCACTGGGAGTGTGCTTTACTCTGTATCTAACTCCCTGTCACTGCACTGGGAGTGTGCTTTACTCCGTATCTAACTCCCTCTCCACTGCATTGGGTGCGAGCTTTACTCTGTCTCTAACCCCCTGTCCCTGCACTGGGAGTGTGCATAACTCTGTATCTAACACACTGTCCTGCACTGGGAGTCTGCTTTACTCTGTATTTAACTCCCTGCCCCTGCACTGGGAGTCTGATTTACTCAGTATCTACTTCCCTGTCCCTGCACTAGGACTCGGCTTTACTCTGCAATGAACTCCCTGTCCCTGGACTGAGAGTGTGCTTTACTCTGTATTTAACTCCCTGTCCCTGCACTGGGAGTCTGATTTACTCTGTATCTAACTGCCTGTCCCTGCACTGGGAGTCTGCTTAACTCTGTACATAACCCCTTGTCCCTGCACTGGAAGTGTGCTTTAATCAGTGTCTACCTCCCAGTCCCTGTACTGGGAGTCTGCTTTACTCTGTATCTAACTCCCAGTCCCTGCACTGGGAGTGTGCTTTACTTGTTATCTAAGTCCCTGTCCCTGCACTGGGAATCTGCTTTAGTCTGTGTTTAACCCCTTCTCCCTGCGCTGGGAGTCTGCTTTACTCAGTGTCTACCTCCCTGTCCCTGCACTGGGACTCTGCTTTAGTCCGTATCTAACTCCCTCTCCACTGCATTGGGTGCGAGCTTTACTCTGTGTCTAACCCCCATTCCCTGCACCGGGAGTGTGCTTTACTCTGCACCGAACTCCCTGTCCCTGGACTGAGAATGTGCTTTACTCTGTATCTAACCCCCTGTCCCTGCACTGGGAGTGTGCTTAACTCCGTATCTAACACACTGTCCTGCTCTTGGACTCTGCTTTACTCTGTATCTAACACACTGTCCTGCACTGGGAGTCTGCTTTATTCCGTACCTAATTCCCTGTCCCTGCACTGGGAGTAGGCTTTACTCTGTATCTAACTCCCAGTCTCTGCACAGGGAGAGCACTTTACGCAGTATCTAATGTCCTATCCCTGCACTGGGAGTGTGCTTTACTCTGTAGCTAACTCCCTGTCCCTGCACTGGGAGTCTGCTTTATTCTGTATAAAACCCCCAGTCCCTGCACTGGTAGTCTGCTTTACTCTGTATTTCACCACTTGCCCCTGCACTGGGAGTCTGCTTTACTCTGCATCTAACTCCCTGTCCCTGCACTGGCAGTGTGCTTTTCTCTGTATCTAACCCCTTGTCCCTGCACTGGGAGTCTGCTTTACTCTGTTTCTAACTGCCTGCCCTGCACTGGGACTCTGCTTTACTCCATATCTAACTCCCTCTCCACTGCATTGGGTGCGAGCTTTACTCTGTGTCTAACCCCCTGTCCCTGCACTGGGAGTGTGCTTAACTCCGTATCTAACACACTGTTCTGCTCTGGGACTCTGCTTTACTCTGTATCTAACTCCCCGTTCCTGCCCTGGGACTCTGATTTACTCAGTATCTACTTCCCTGCCCTGCACTGGGAGTGGGCTTTACTCTGTATCTAACTCCATGTCCCTGAACCGGGAGTCTGCTTTACTCTGTATCTAACTCCCTGTCCCTGCACTGGGAGTCGGCTTTATTCTGTATCAAACTCCCTGTCCCTGCACTGGGAGTGGGCTTTACTCTGTATAAAACCCCCAGTCCCTGCACTGGGACTGTGCTTTACTCTGTTTCTAATTCCCTGTCCCTGAACTGGGAGTGTGCTTTACTCTGTCTCTCACTCCCAGTCCCTGCACTGGGAGTCTGCTTTACTCTGTATCTAACTCCCAGTCCCTGCACTGGGAGTGTGCTTTACTCTGTATCTAACTCCCAGTCCCTGCACTGGGAGTCTGCTTTACTCTGTATCTAACTCCCAGTCCCTGCACTGGGAGTGTGCTTTATTCGTTATCTAAGTCCCTGTCCCTGCACTGGGAGTGTGCTTTACTCTGTATCTAACTCCCAGTCCCTGCACTGGGAGTCTGCTTTACTCTGTATCTAACTCCCAGTCCCTGCACTGGGAGTGTGCTTTATTCGTTATCTAAGTCCCTGTCCCTGCACTGGGAGTCTGCTTTACTCCGTATCAAACCCCCTCTCCCTGCACTGGGAGTCTGCTTTACTCTGTATCTAACTCCCTGTCCCTGAACTGGGAGTGTGCTTTACTCTGTATCTAACTCCCAGTCCCTGAACTGGGAGTGTGCTTTACTCTGTGTCTACCTCCCTGTCCCTGCACTGGGAGTCTGCTTTACTCTGTATCTAACTCCCAGTCCCTGCACTGGGAGTGTGCTTTACTCTGTTTCTAACTGCCTGTCCTGCACTAGGACTCTGCTTTACTCCGTATCTAACTCCCTCTCCACTGTATCGGGTGTGAGCTTTACTCTCTGTCTAACCCCCTGTCCCTGCACTGGGAGTGTGCTTTACTCTGCACCGAACCCCCTGTCCCTGGACTGAGAGTGTGCTTTACTCTGTCTCGTACCCCCTCTCCCTGCACTGGGAGTGTGCTTAACTCCGTATCTAATACACTGTCCTGCACTGGGAGCCTGCTTTACTCTGTATTTAACTCCCTGTCCCTGCACTGGTAGTCTGCTTTACTCTGTATCTAACTCCCTGTCCCTGCACTGGGAGTGGGCTTTACTTTCTATCTAACACCCAGTTCCTGCACTGGGAGTATGCTTTACTCTGTATCTAACTCCCTGTCCCTGCACTGGGAGTCTGCTATACTCTGTATCTAAGTCCCTGTCCCTGCACTGGGAGTCTGCTTTAGTCTGTATTTAACCCCTTGTCCCTGCACTGGGAGTCTGCTTTACTCTGTATCTAACTCCCTGTCACTGCACTGGGAGTGTGCTTTACTCTGTCTCTCACTCCCAGTCTCTGCACTGGGAGTCTGCTTTACTCCGTATCTAACTCCCTGTCCCTGCTCTGGGAGTCTGCTTTACTCTGTATCTAACCCCTCGTCCCTGTACTTGGAGTGTGCTTTACTCCGAATCTAACTCCCGGTCCCTGCACTGGGACCCTGCTTTACTCTGTATTGAACTCCCTGTCCCTGCAGTGGGAGTGTGCTTTACTCTGTATCTAACCCCCTTTCCCTGCACTGGGAGTCTGCTTTACTCTGTATCTAACATCCTCTCCCTGCACTGGGAGCCTGCTTTTTGCAGTGTCTACCTCCCTGTCCCTGCACTGGGAGTGTGCTTGACTCTGTTTCTAACTCCCTGTCCCTGCACTGGGACTCTGCTTTACTCAGTATCGAACTCCCTCTCCACTGCATTGGGAGCGAGCTTTACTCTGTGTCTAACCCCTTGTCCCTGGACTGAGAGTGTGCTTTACTCAGCACTGAACTCCCTGTCCCTGGACTGAGAGTGTGCTTTACTCTGTATCTAACCCCTTGTCCCTGCACCGGGAGTGTGCTTTACTCCGTATCTAACTCCCAGTCCCTGCACTGGGAGTCTGCTTTACTCTGTATCTAACTCCCTGTCCCTGCACTGGGAAGGTGCTTTACTCAGTATCTAACACACTGTCCTGCACGGGGACTCTGCTTTAAGCCATGTCTAACTACACGTCCCAGCACTTGGATTGGGCTTTACTCGTTATCTCACTCCCTGTCCCTGCACTGAGGCTCTGCTTTACTCTGTATATAACCCCCAGTCCCTGTACTGGGAGTGTGCTTTACTCTGTATCTAACTCCGTGTCCCTGCACTGGGAGTGTACTTTACTCCGTATCTAACTCCCTGTCCCTGCACTGGGACTCTGCTTTACTCCGTATCTAACTCCCTCTCCTCTGCATTGGGAGCGAGCTTTACTCTGTGTCTAACCCCTGTCTCTGCACTGGGAGAGTGCTTTACTCTGCACTGAACTCCCTGTCCCTGGACTGAGAGTGTGCTTTATGCTGTATCTAACTCCCTGTCCTGCACTGGGAGTCTGATTTACTCTGTATCTAACTCCCTGTCCATGCACTGGGAGTCTGCTTTACTCTTTATCTAACCTCTTGTCCCTGCACTGGGAGAGTGCTTTACTCGTTATCTAAGTCCCTGTCCCTGCACAGGGAGTCTGCTTTACTCTGTATTTAACCCCTTGTTCCTGCACTGGGAGTCTGCTTTACTCTGTGTCTAACTGCCTGTCCCTGCAATGGGACTCGGCTTTACTCCGTATCTAACTCCCTCTCCACTGTATTGGGTGTGAGCTTTACTCTGTGTCTAAACCCCTGTTCCTGCACTGGGAGTGTGCTTTACTCTGTATCTAACTCCCTGTCCCTGCACTGGGAGTGTGCTTTACTCTGTGTCTACCTCCCTGTCCCTGCACTGGGAGTCTGCTTTACTCTGTATCTAACCCCTTGTCCCTGCACTGGGAGTCTGCTTTAGTCTCTATCTAACCCCTTGTCCCTGCACTAGGAGTGTGCTTTACTCTGTATCTAACTCCTTGTCCCTGCACTGGGAGTGTGCTTTACTCTGTATCTACCTCCCAGTCCCTGCACTGGGAGTGTGCTTTACTCTTTATCTAACTCCCAGTCCCTGCACTGGGAGTGTGCTTTACTCTGTATCTACCTCCCAGTCCCTGCACTGGGAGTGTGCTTTACTCTTTATCTAACTCCCAGTCCCTGCACTGGGAGTGTGCTTTACTCTGTATCTAACTCCCTGTCACTGCACTGGGAGTGTGCTTTACTCCGTATCTAACTCCCTCTCCACTGCATTGGGTGCGAGCTTTACTCTGTCTCTAACCCCCTGTCCCTGCACTGGGAGTGTGCATAACTCTGTATCTAACACACTGTCCTGCACTGGGAGTCTGCTTTACTCTGTATTTAACTCCCTGCCCCTGCACTGGGAGTCTGATTTACTCAGTATCTACTTCCCTGTCCCTGCACTAGGACTCGGCTTTACTCTGCAATGAACTCCCTGTCCCTGGACTGAGACTGTGCTTTACTCTGTATCTAACCCCTTGTCCCTGCACTGGGAGTCTGCTTTAGTCTCTATCTAACCCCTTGTCCCTGCACTGGGAGTCTGATTTACTCTGTATCTAACTGCCTGTCCCTGCACTGGGAGTCTGCTTAACTCTGTACATAACCCCTTGTCCCTGCACTGGAAGTGTGCTTTAATCAGTGTCTACCTCCCTGTCCCTGTACTGGGAGTCTGCTTTACTCTGTATCTAACTCCCAGTCCCTGCACTGGGAGTGTGCTTTACTTGTTATCTAAGTCCCTGTCCCTGCACTGGGAATCTGCTTTAGTCTGTGTTTAACCCCCTCTCCCTGCGCTGGGAGTCTGCTTTACTCAGTGTCTACCTCCCTGTCCCTGCACTGGGACTCTGCTTTAGTCCGTATCTAACTCCCTCTCCACTGCATTGGGTGCGAGCTTTACTCTGTGTCTAACCCCCATTCCCTGCACCGGGAGTGTGCTTTACTCTGCACCGAACTCCCTGTCCCTGGACTGAGAATGTGCTTTACTCTGTATCTAACCCCCTGTCCCTGCACTGGGAGTGTGCTTAACTCCGTATCTAACACACTGTCCTGCTCTTGGACTCTGCTTTACTCTGTATCTAACACACTGTCCTGCACTGGGAGTCTGCTTTATTCCGTACCTAATTCCCTGTCCCTGCACTGGGAGTAGGCTTTACTCTGTATCTAACTCCCAGTCTCTGCACAGGGAGAGCACTTTACGCAGTATCTAATGTCCTATCCCTGCACTGGGAGTGTGCTTTACTCTGTAGCTAACTCCCTGTCCCTGCACTGGGAGTCTGCTTTATTCTGTATAAAACCCCCAGTCCCTGCACTGGTAGTCTGCTTTACTCTGTATTTCACCACTTGCCCCTGCACTGGGAGTCTGCTTTACTCTGCATCTAACTCCCTGTCCCTGCACTGGCAGTGTGCTTTTCTCTGTATCTAACCCCTTGTCCCTGCACTGGGAGTCTGCTTTACTCTGTTTCTAACTGCCTGCCCTGCACTGGGACTCTGCTTTACTCCATATCTAACTCCCTCTCCACTGCATTGGGTGCGAGCTTTACTCTGTGTCTAACCCCCTGTCCCTGCACTGGGAGTGTGCTTAACTCCGTATCTAACACACTGTTCTGCTCTGGGACTCTGCTTTACTCTGTATCTAACTCCCCGTTCCTGCCCTGGGACTCTGATTTACTCAGTATCTACTTCCCTGCCCTGCACTGGGAGTGGGCTTTACTCTGTATCTAACTCCATGTCCCTGAACCGGGAGTCTGCTTTACTCTGTATCTAACTCCCTGTCCCTGCACTGGGAGTCGGCTTTATTCTGTATCAAACTCCCTGTCCCTGCACTGGGAGTGGGCTTTACTCTGTATAAAACCCCCAGTCCCTGCACTGGGACTGTGCTTTACTCTGTTTCTAATTCCCTGTCCCTGAACTGGGAGTGTGCTTTACTCTGTCTCTCACTCCCAGTCCCTGCACTGGGAGTCTGCTTTACTCTGTATCTAACTCCCAGTCCCTGCACTGGGAGTGTGCTTTACTCTGTATCTAACTCCCAGTCCCTGCACTGGGAGTCTGCTTTACTCTGTATCTAACTCCCAGTCCCTGCACTGGGAGTGTGCTTTATTCGTTATCTAAGTCCCTGTCCCTGCACTGGGAGTGTGCTTTACTCTGTATCTAACTCCCAGTCCCTGCACTGGGAGTCTGCTTTACTCTGTATCTAACTCCCAGTCCCTGCACTGGGAGTGTGCTTTATTCGTTATCTAAGTCCCTGTCCCTGCACTGGGAGTCTGCTTTACTCCGTATCAAACCCCCTCTCCCTGCACTGGGAGTCTGCTTTACTCTGTATCTAACTCCCTGTCCCTGAACTGGGAGTGTGCTTTACTCTGTATCTAACTCCCAGTCCCTGAACTGGGAGTGTGCTTTACTCTGTGTCTACCTCCCTGTCCCTGCACTGGGAGTCTGCTTTACTCTGTATCTAACTCCCAGTCCCTGCACTGGGAGTGTGCTTTACTCTGTTTCTAACTGCCTGTCCTGCACTAGGACTCTGCTTTACTCCGTATCTAACTCCCTCTCCACTGTATCGGGTGTGAGCTTTACTCTCTGTCTAACCCCCTGTCCCTGCACTGGGAGTGTGCTTTACTCTGCACCGAACCCCCTGTCCCTGGACTGAGAGTGTGCTTTACTCTGTCTCGTACCCCCTCTCCCTGCACTGGGAGTGTGCTTAACTCCGTATCTAATACACTGTCCTGCACTGGGAGCCTGCTTTACTCTGTATTTAACTCCCTGTCCCTGCACTGGTAGTCTGCTTTACTCTGTATCTAACTCCCTGTCCCTGCACTGGGAGTGGGCTTTACTTTCTATCTAACACCCAGTTCCTGCACTGGGAGTATGCTTTACTCTGTATCTAACTCCCTGTCCCTGCACTGGGAGTCTGCTATACTCTGTATCTAAGTCCCTGTCCCTGCACTGGGAGTCTGCTTTAGTCTGTATTTAACCCCTTGTCCCTGCACTGGGAGTCTGCTTTACTCTGTATCTAACTCCCTGTCACTGCACTGGGAGTGTGCTTTACTCTGTCTCTCACTCCCAGTCTCTGCACTGGGAGTCTGCTTTACTCCGTATCTAACTCCCTGTCCCTGCTCTGGGAGTCTGCTTTACTCTGTATCTAACCCCTCGTCCCTGTACTTGGAGTGTGCTTTACTCCGAATCTAACTCCCGGTCCCTGCACTGGGACCCTGCTTTACTCTGTATTGAACTCCCTGTCCCTGCAGTGGGAGTGTGCTTTACTCTGTATCTAACCCCCTTTCCCTGCACTGGGAGTGTGCTTTATTCGTTATCTAAGTCCCTGTCCCTGCACTGGGAGTGTGCTTTACTCTGTATCTAACTCCCAGTCCCTGCACTGGGAGTCTGCTTTACTCTGTATCTAACTCCCAGTCCCTGCACTGGGAGTGTGCTTTATTCGTTATCTAAGTCCCTGTCCCTGCACTGGGAGTCTGCTTTACTCCGTATCAAACCCCCTCTCCCTGCACTGGGAGTCTGCTTTACTCTGCATCAAACTCCCTGTCCCTGAACTGGGAGTGTGCTTTACTCTGTATCTAACTCCCAGTCCCTGAACTGGGAGTGTGCTTTACTCTGTGTCTACCTCCCTGTCCCTGCACTGGGAGTCTGCTTTACTCTGTATCTAACTCCCAGTCCCTGCACTGGGAGTGTGCTTTACTCTGTTTCTAACTGCCTGTCCTGCACTAGGACTCTGCTTTACTCCGTATCTAACTCCCTCTCCACTGTATCGGGTGTGAGCTTTACTCTCTGTCTAACCCCCTGTCCCTGCACTGGGAGTGTGCTTTACTCTGCACCGAACCCCCTGTCCCTGGACTGAGAGTGTGCTTTACTCTGTCTCGTACCCCCTCTCCCTGCACTGGGAGTGTGCTTAACTCCGTATCTAATACACTGTCCTGCACTGGGAGCCTGCTTTACTCTGTATTTAACTCCCTGTCCCTGCACTGGTAGTCTGCTTTACTCTGTATCTAACTCCCTGTCCCTGCACTGGGAGTGGGCTTTACTTTCTATCTAACACCCAGTTCCTGCACTGGGAGTATGCTTTACTCTGTATCTAACTCCCTGTCCCTGCACTGGGAGTCTGCTATACTCTGTATCTAAGTCCCTGTCCCTGCACTGGGAGTCTGCTTTACTCTGTCTCTCACTCCCAGTCCCTGCACTGGGAGTCTGCTTTACTCTGTATCTAACTCCCTGTCACTGCACTGGGAGTGTGCTTTACTCTGTCTCTCACTCCCAGTCTCTGCACTGGGAGTCTGCTTTACTCCGTATCTAACTCCCTGTCCCTGCTCTGGGAGTCTGCTTTACTCTGTATCTAACCCCTCGTCCCTGTACTGGGAGTGTGCTTTACTCCGAATCTAACTCCCGGTCCCTGCACTGGGACCCTGCTTTACTCTGTATTGAACTCCCTGTCCCTGCAGTGGGAGTGTGCTTTACTCTGTATCTAACCCCCTTTCCCTGCACTGGGAGTCTGCTTTACTCTGTATCTAACATCCTCTCCCTGCACTGGGAGCCTGCTTTTTGCAGTGTCTACCTCCCTGTCCCTGCACTGGGAGTGTGCTTGACTCTGTTTCTAACTCCCTGTCCCTGCACTGGGACTCTGCTTTTCTCAGTATCGAACTCCCTCTCCACTGCATTGGGAGCGAGCTTTACTCTGTGTCTAACCCCTTGTCCCTGGACTGAGAGTGTGCTTTACTCAGCACTGAACTCCCTGTCCCTGGACTGAGAGTGTGCTTTACTCTGTATCTAACCCCTTGTCCCTGCACCGGGAGTGTGCTTTACTCCGTATCTAACTCCCAGTCCCTGCACTGGGAGTCTGCTTTACTCTGTATCTAACTCCCTGTCCCTGCACTGGGAAGGTGCTTTACTCAGTATCTAACACACTGTCCTGCACGGGGACTCTGCTTTAAGCCATGTCTAACTACACGTCCCAGCACTTGGATTGGGCTTTACTCGTTATCTCACTCCCTGTCCCTGCACTGAGGCTCTGCTTTACTCTGTATATAACCCCCAGTCCCTGTACTGGGAGTGTGCTTTACTCTGTATCTAACTCCGTGTCCCTGCACTGGGAGTGTACTTTACTCCGTATCTAACTCCCTGTCCCTGCACTGGGACTCTGCTTTACTCCGTATCTAACTCCCTCTCCTCTGCATTGGGAGCGAGCTTTACTCTGTGTCTAACCCCTGTCCCTGCACTGGGAGAGTGCTTTACTCTGCACTGAACTCCCTGTCCCTGGACTGAGAGTGTGCTTTATGCTGTATCTAACTCCCTGTCCTGCACTGGGAGTCTGATTTACTCTGTATCTAACTCCCTGTCCATGCACTGGGAGTCTGCTTTACTCTTTATCTAACCTCTTGTCCCTGCACTGGGAGAGTGCTTTACTCGTTATCTAAGTCCCTGTCCCTGCACAGGGAGTCTGCTTTACTCTGTATTTAACCCCTTGTTCCTGCACTGGGAGTCTGCTTTACTCTGTGTCTAACTGCCTGTCCCTGCAATGGGACTCGGCTTTACTCCGTATCTAACTCCCTCTCCACTGTATTGGGTGTGAGCTTTACTCTCTGTCTAAACCCCTTTCCCTGCACTGGGAGTGTGCTTTACTCTGTATCTAACTCCCAGTCCCTGCACTGGGAGTCTGCTTTCGTCTGTATCTAACCCCTTGTCCCTGCACTGGGAGTGTGCTTTACTCTGTATCTAACCCCTTGTCCCTGCACTGGGAGTGTGCTTTACTCTGTATCTAACCCCTTGTCCCTGCACTGGGAGTCTGCTTTACTCTGTATCTAACCCCTTGTCCCTGCACTGGGAGTGTACTTTACTCCGTATCTAACTCCCTGTCCCTGCACTGGGACTCTGCTTTACTCCGTATCTAACTCCCTCTCCTCTGCATTGGGAGCGAGCTTTACTCTGTGTCTAACCCCTGTCCCTGCACTGGGAGAGTGCTTTACTCTGCACTGAACTCCCTGTCCCTGGACTGAGAGTGTGCTTTATGCTGTATCTAACTCCCTGTCCTGCACTGGGAGTCTGATTTACTCTGTATCTAACTCCCTGTCCATGCACTGGGAGTCTGCTTTACTCTTTATCTAACCTCTTGTCCCTGCACTGGGAGAGTGCTTTACTCGTTATCTAAGTCCCTGTCCCTGCACTGGGAGTCTGCTTTACTCTGTATCTAACCCCCTGTCCCTGCACTGGGAGTGTGCTTTACTCTATATCTAACTCCCTGTCCCTGCACTGGGAGTGTGCTTTACTCTGTATCTAACCCCCTGTCCCTGCACTGGGAGTGTGCTTTACTCTGCACCGAACTCCCTGTCCCCGGACTGAGAGTGTGTTTTACTCTGTATCTAACCCCCTGTCCCTGCACTGGGAGTGTGCTTTACTCTGTATCTAACACACTGTCCTGCACTGGGAGCCTGTTTACTCTCTATTTAACTCCCTGTCCCTGCACTGGGTGTGGGCTTTACGCTGTATCTAACTCCCAGTCCCTGTACTGGGAGTGTGCTTTATGCAAAATCTAACTCCTTGTCCCTGCACTGGGAGTCTGCTTTACTCTGTATCTACTTCCCTGTCCCTGCACTGGGAGTGTGCTTTACTCCATGTAACTCCTTGTCCCTGCCCTGGGACTCTGCTTTACTCTATATATAACTCCCAGTCCCTGCACTGGGAGTGTGCTTTACTCTGTTTCTAAATGCCTCTCCCTGCACTGGGACTCTGCTTTACTCCGTATCTAACTCCCTCTCCACTGTATTGGGTGCGAGCTTTACTCTGTGTCTAAACCCCTGTTCCTGCACTGGGAGTGTGCTTTACTCTGTATCTAACTCCCTGTCCCTGCACTGGGAGTGTGCTTTACTCTGTATCTATAGCCCTGTCCCTGCACTGGGAGTGTGCTTTACTCTGTATCTATAGCCCTGTCCCTGCACTGGGAGTGTGCTTTACTCTGTATATAACTCACTGTCCCTAAACTGGGACTCTGCTTTATTCTCTATATAACCACCAGTCCCTGTACTGGGAGTGTGCTTTATGCAATATCTAACTCCTTGTCCGTGCACTGGGAGTCTGCTTTACTCTGTATATAACTCCCTATCCCTGCACGAGGTGTGTGCTTTACTCTATCTAACTCCCTGTCCCTGCACTGGGAGTCTGCTTTACTCAGTGTCTACCTCCCTGTCCCTGCACTGGGAGTGTGCTTTACTCTGTATCTAACTCCCTGTCCCTGCACGGGAAGTGTGCTTTACTCTGTATCTAACTCCTTGTCCCTGCACTAGGAGTCTGCTTTACTCTGCATCAAACTCCTTGTCCCTGCACTGGGAGTGTGCTTTACTCTGTATCTAACTCCTTGTCCCTGCACGGGAAGTGTGCTTTACTCTGTATCTAACTCCTTGTCCCTGCACTAGGAGTCTGCTTTACTCTGCATCAAACTCCCTGTCCCTGCACTGGGAGTGTGCTTTACTCTGTATCTAACTCCTTGTCCCTGCACTGGGAGTGTGCTTTACTCTGTTTCTAACTGCCTGTCCTGCACTAGGACTCTGCTTTACTCCGTATCTAACTCCCTCTCCACTGCATTGGGTGCAAGCTTTACTCTGTGTCTAACCTCCTGTCCCTGCACTGGGAGCCTGCTTTACACTGTATCTAACTCCCAGTCTCTGCACTGGGAGTCTGCTTTACTCTGTGTCTAACCTCCTGTCCCTGCACTGGGAGCCTGCTTTACACTGTATCTAACTCCCAGTCTCTGCACTGGGAGTCTGCTTTACTCTGTATCTAACTCCCTCTCCACTGCATTGGGTGCAAGCTTTACTCTGTGTCTAACCTCCTGTCCCTGCACTGGGAGTCTGCTTTACTCTGTATCTAACCACCTCTCCCCGCACTGGGAGCCTGCTTTACTCTGTATCTAACTCCCTATCCCTGCACTGGGAGTCTGCTTTACTCTGTATCTAACCCCCTGTCCCTGCACTAGGAGTCTGCTTTAGTCTCTATCTAACCCCTTGTCCCTGCACTGGGAGTGTGCTTTACTCTGTATCTAACTCCTTGTCCCTGCACTGGGAGTGTGCTTTACTCTGTATCTACCTCCCAGTCCCTGCACTGGGAGTGTGCTTTACTCTGTATCTACCTCCCAGTCCCTGCACTGGGAGTGTGCTTTACTCTTTATCTAACTCCCAGTCCCTGCACTGGGAGTCTGCTTTACTCTGTATCTAACTCCCAGTCCCTGCACTGGGAGTGTGCTTTATTCGTTATCTAAGTCCCTGTCCCTGCACTGGGAGTCTGCTTTACTCCGTATCAAACCCCCTCTCCCTGCACTGGGAGTCTGCTTTACTCTGCATCAAACTCCCTGTCCCTGAACTGGGAGTGTGCTTTACTCTGTATCTAACTCCCAGTCCCTGAACTGGGAGTGTGCTTTACTCTGTGTCTACCTCCCTGTCCCTGCACTGGGAGTCTGCTTTACTCTGTATCTAACTCCCAGTCCCTGCACTGGGAGTGTGCTTTACTCTGTTTCTAACTGCCTGTCCTGCACTAGGACTCTGCTTTACTCCGTATCTAACTCCCTCTCCACTGTATCGGGTGTGAGCTTTACTCTCTGTCTAACCCCCTGTCCCTGCACTGGGAGTGTGCTTTACTCTGCACCGAACCCCCTGTCCCTGGACTGAGAGTGTGCTTTACTCTGTCTCGTACCCCCTCTCCCTGCACTGGGAGTGTGCTTAACTCCGTATCTAATACACTGTCCTGCACTGGGAGCCTGCTTTACTCTGTATTTAACTCCCTGTCCCTGCACTGGTAGTCTGCTTTACTCTGTATCTAACTCCCTGTCCCTGCACTGGGAGTGGGCTTTACTTTCTATCTAACACCCAGTTCCTGCACTGGGAGTATGCTTTACTCTGTATCTAACTCCCTGTCCCTGCACTGGGAGTCTGCTATACTCTGTATCTAAGTCCCTGTCCCTGCACTGGGAGTCTGCTTTACTCTGTCTCTCACTCCCAGTCCCTGCACTGGGAGTCTGCTTTACTCTGTATCTAACTCCCTGTCACTGCACTGGGAGTGTGCTTTACTCTGTCTCTCACTCCCAGTCTCTGCACTGGGAGTCTGCTTTACTCCGTATCTAACTCCCTGTCCCTGCTCTGGGAGTCTGCTTTACTCTGTATCTAACCCCTCGTCCCTGTACTGGGAGTGTGCTTTACTCCGAATCTAACTCCCGGTCCCTGCACTGGGACCCTGCTTTACTCTGTATTGAACTCCCTGTCCCTGCAGTGGGAGTGTGCTTTACTCTGTATCTAACCCCCTTTCCCTGCACTGGGAGTCTGCTTTACTCTGTATCTAACATCCTCTCCCTGCACTGGGAGCCTGCTTTTTGCAGTGTCTACCTCCCTGTCCCTGCACTGGGAGTGTGCTTGACTCTGTTTCTAACTCCCTGTCCCTGCACTGGGACTCTGCTTTTCTCAGTATCGAACTCCCTCTCCACTGCATTGGGAGCGAGCTTTACTCTGTGTCTAACCCCTTGTCCCTGGACTGAGAGTGTGCTTTACTCAGCACTGAACTCCCTGTCCCTGGACTGAGAGTGTGCTTTACTCTGTATCTAACCCCTTGTCCCTGCACCGGGAGTGTGCTTTACTCCGTATCTAACTCCCAGTCCCTGCACTGGGAGTCTGCTTTACTCTGTATCTAACTCCCTGTCCCTGCACTGGGAAGGTGCTTTACTCAGTATCTAACACACTGTCCTGCACGGGGACTCTGCTTTAAGCCATGTCTAACTACACGTCCCAGCACTTGGATTGGGCTTTACTCGTTATCTCACTCCCTGTCCCTGCACTGAGGCTCTGCTTTACTCTGTATATAACCCCCAGTCCCTGTACTGGGAGTGTGCTTTACTCTGTATCTAACTCCGTGTCCCTGCACTGGGAGTGTACTTTACTCCGTATCTAACTCCCTGTCCCTGCACTGGGACTCTGCTTTACTCCGTATCTAACTCCCTCTCCTCTGCATTGGGAGCGAGCTTTACTCTGTGTCTAACCCCTGTCCCTGCACTGGGAGAGTGCTTTACTCTGCACTGAACTCCCTGTCCCTGGACTGAGAGTGTGCTTTATGCTGTATCTAACTCCCTGTCCTGCACTGGGAGTCTGATTTACTCTGTATCTAACTCCCTGTCCATGCACTGGGAGTCTGCTTTACTCTTTATCTAACCTCTTGTCCCTGCACTGGGAGAGTGCTTTACTCGTTATCTAAGTCCCTGTCCCTGCACAGGGAGTCTGCTTTACTCTGTATTTAACCCCTTGTTCCTGCACTGGGAGTCTGCTTTACTCTGTGTCTAACTGCCTGTCCCTGCAATGGGACTCGGCTTTACTCCGTATCTAACTCCCTCTCCACTGTATTGGGTGTGAGCTTTACTCTCTGTCTAAACCCCTTTCCCTGCACTGGGAGTGTGCTTTACTCTGTATCTAACTCCCAGTCCCTGCACTGGGAGTCTGCTTTCGTCTGTATCTAACCCCTTGTCCCTGCACTGGGAGTGTGCTTTACTCTGTATCTAACCCCTTGTCCCTGCACTGGGAGTGTGCTTTACTCTGTATCTAACCCCTTGTCCCTGCACTGGGAGTCTGCTTTACTCTGTATCTAACCCCTTGTCCCTGCACTGGGAGTGTACTTTACTCCGTATCTAACTCCCTGTCCCTGCACTGGGACTCTGCTTTACTCCGTATCTAACTCCCTCTCCTCTGCATTGGGAGCGAGCTTTACTCTGTGTCTAACCCCTGTCCCTGCACTGGTAGAGTGCTTTACTCTGCACTGAACTCCCTGTCCCTGGACTGAGAGTGTGCTTTATGCTGTATCTAACTCCCTGTCCTGCACTGGGAGTCTGATTTACTCTGTATCTAACTCCCTGTCCATGCACTGGGAGTCTGCTTTACTCTTTATCTAACCTCTTGTCCCTGCACTGGGAGAGTGCTTTACTCGTTATCTAAGTCCCTGTCCCTGCACTGGGAGTCTGCTTTACTCTGTATCTAACCCCCTGTCCCTGCACTGGGAGTGTGCTTTACTCTATATCTAACTCCCTGTCCCTGCACTGGGAGTGTGCTTTACTCTGTATCTAACCCCCTGTCCCTGCACTGGGAGTGTGCTTTACTCTGCACCGAACTCCCTGTCCCCGGACTGAGAGTGTGTTTTACTCTGTATCTAACCCCCTGTCCCTGCACTGGGAGTGTGCTTTACTCTGTATCTAACACACTGTCCTGCACTGGGAGCCTGTTTACTCTCTATTTAACTCCCTGTCCCTGCACTGGGTGTGGGCTTTACGCTGTATCTAACTCCCAGTCCCTGTACTGGGAGTGTGCTTTATGCAAAATCTAACTCCTTGTCCCTGCACTGGGAGTCTGCTTTACTCTGTATCTACTTCCCTGTCCCTGCACTGGGAGTGTGCTTTACTCCATGTAACTCCTTGTCCCTGCCCTGGGACTCTGCTTTACTCTATATATAACTCCCAGTCCCTGCACTGGGAGTGTGCTTTACTCTGTTTCTAAATGCCTCTCCCTGCACTGGGACTCTGCTTTACTCCGTATCTAACTCCCTCTCCACTGTATTGGGTGCGAGCTTTACTCTGTGTCTAAACCCCTGTTCCTGCACTGGGAGTGTGCTTTACTCTGTATCTAACTCCCTGTCCCTGCACTGGGAGTGTGCTTTACTCTGTATCTATAGCCCTGTCCCTGCACTGGGAGTGTGCTTTACTCTGTATCTATAGCCCTGTCCCTGCACTGGGAGTGTGCTTTACTCTGTATATAACTCACTGTCCCTAAACTGGGACTCTGCTTTATTCTCTATATAACCACCAGTCCCTGTACTGGGAGTGTGCTTTATGCAATATCTAACTCCTTGTCCGTGCACTGGGAGTCTGCTTTACTCTGTATATAACTCCCTATCCCTGCACGAGGTGTGTGCTTTACTCTATCTAACTCCCTGTCCCTGCACTGGGAGTCTGCTTTACTCAGTGTCTACCTCCCTGTCCCTGCACTGGGAGTGTGCTTTACTCTGTATCTAACTCCCTGTCCCTGCACGGGAAGTGTGCTTTACTCTGTATCTAACTCCTTGTCCCTGCACTAGGAGTCTGCTTTACTCTGCATCAAACTCCTTGTCCCTGCACTGGGAGTGTGCTTTACTCTGTATCTAACTCCTTGTCCCTGCACGGGAAGTGTGCTTTACTCTGTATCTAACTCCTTGTCCCTGCACTAGGAGTCTGCTTTACTCTGCATCAAACTCCCTGTCCCTGCACTGGGAGTGTGCTTTACTCTGTATCTAACTCCTTGTCCCTGCACTGGGAGTGTGCTTTACTCTGTTTCTAACTGCCTGTCCTGCACTAGGACTCTGCTTTACTCCGTATCTAACTCCCTCTCCACTGCATTGGGTGCAAGCTTTACTCTGTGTCTAACCTCCTGTCCCTGCACTGGGAGCCTGCTTTACACTGTATCTAACTCCCAGTCTCTGCACTGGGAGTCTGCTTTACTCTGTGTCTAACCTCCTGTCCCTGCACTGGGAGCCTGCTTTACACTGTATCTAACTCCCAGTCTCTGCACTGGGAGTCTGCTTTACTCTGTATCTAACTCCCTCTCCACTGCATTGGGTGCAAGCTTTACTCTGTGTCTAACCTCCTGTCCCTGCACTGGGAGTCTGCTTTACTCTGTATCTAACCACCTCTCCCCGCACTGGGAGCCTGCTTTACTCTGTATCTAACTCCCTATCCCTGCACTGGGAGTCTGCTTTACTCTGTATCTAACCCCCTGTCCCTGCACTAGGAGTCTGCTTTAGTCTCTATCTAACCCCTTGTCCCTGCACTGGGAGTGTGCTTTACTCTGTATCTAACTCCTTGTCCCTGCACTGGGAGTGTGCTTTACTCTGTATCTACCTCCCAGTCCCTGCACTGGGAGTGTGCTTTACTCTTTATCTAACTCCCTGTCCCTGCACTGGGAGTGTGCTTTACTCTTTATCTAACTCCCTGTCACTACACTGGGAGTGTGCTTTACTCTGTATCTAACTCCCTGTCCCTGGACTGAGAATGTGCTTTACTCTGTATCTAACCCCCTGTCCCTGCACTGGGAGTGTGCTTAACTCCGTATCTAACACACTGTCCTGCTCTTGGACTCTGCTTTACTCTGTATCTAACACACTGTCCTGCACTGGGAGTCTGCTTTATTCCGTACCTAATTCCCTGTCCCTGCACTGGGAGTAGGCTTTACTCTGTATCTAACTCCCAGTCTCTGCACAGGGAGAGCACTTTACGCAGTATCTAATGTCCTATCCCTGCACTGGGAGTGTGCTTTACTCTGTATCTAACTCCCTGTCCCTGCACTGGGACTCTGCTTTACTCCGTATCTAACTCCCTCTCCACTGCATTGGGTGCGAGCTTTACTCTGTATCTAACTCCCTGTCCCTGCACTGGGACTCTGCTTTACTCCGTATCTAACTCCCTCTCCACTGCATTGGGTGCGAGCTTTACTCTGTGTCTAACCCCCATTCCCTGCACCGGGAGTGTGCTTTACTCTGCACCGAACTCCCTGTACCTGGACTGAGAATGTGCTTTACTCTGTATCTAACCCCCTGTCCCTGCACTGGGAGTGTGCTTAACTCCGTATCTAACACACTGTCCTGCTCTTGGACTCTGCTTTACTCTGTATCTAACACACTGTCCTGCACTGGGAGTCTGCTTTATTCCGTACCTAATTCCCTGTCCCTGCACTGGGAGTAGGCTTTACTCTGTATCTAACTCCCAGTCTCTGCACAGGGAGAGCACTTTACGCAGTATCTAATGTCCTATCCCTGCACTGGGAGTGTGCTTTACTCTGTAGCTAACTCCCTGTCCCTGCACTGGGAGTCTGCTTTATTCTGTATAAAACCCCCAGTCCCTGCACTGGTAGTCTGCTTTACTCTGTATTTCACCACTTACCCCTGCACTGGGAGTGTGCTTTACTCTTTATCTAAGTCCCTGTCCTTGCACTGGGAATCTGCTTTTGTCTGTATCTAACCCCTTGTCCATGCACTGGGAGTGTGCTTTACTCCGTATCTAACTCCCTGTCACTGCACTGGGAGTGTGCTTTACTCCGTATCTAACTCCCTCTCCACTGCATTGGGTGCGAGCTTTACTCTGTCTCTAACCCCCTGTCCCTGCACTGGGAGTGTGCATAACTCTGTATCTAACACACTGTCCTGCACTGGGAGTCTGCTTTACTCTGTATTTAACTCCCTGCCCCTGCACTGGGAGTCTGATTTACTCAGTATCTACTTCCCTGTCCCTGCACTAGGACTCGGCTTTACTCTGCAATGAACTCCCTGTCCCTGGACTGAGAGTGTGCTTTACTCTGTATTTAACTCCCTGTCCCTGCACTGGGAGTCTGATTTACTCTGTATCTAACTGCCTGTCCCTGCACTGGGAGTCTGCTTAACTCTGTACATAACCCCTTGTCCCTGCACTGGAAGTGTGCTTTAATCAGTGTCTACCTCCCAGTCCCTGTACTGGGAGTCTGCTTTACTCTGTATCTAACTCCCAGTCCCTGCACTGGGAGTGTGCTTTACTTGTTATCTAAGTCCCTGTCCCTGCACTGGGAATCTGCTTTAGTCTGTGTTTAACCCCTTCTCCCTGCGCTGGGAGTCTGCTTTACTCAGTGTCTACCTCCCTGTCCCTGCACTGGGACTCTGCTTTAGTCCGTATCTAACTCCCTCTCCACTGCATTGGGTGCGAGCTTTACTCTGTGTCTAACCCCCATTCCCTGCACCGGGAGTGTGCTTTACTCTGCACCGAACTCCCTGTCCCTGGACTGAGAATGTGCTTTACTCTGTATCTAACCCCCTGTCCCTGCACTGGGAGTGTGCTTAACTCCGTATCTAACACACTGTCCTGCTCTTGGACTCTGCTTTACTCTGTATCTAACACACTGTCCTGCACTGGGAGTCTGCTTTATTCCGTACCTAATTCCCTGTCCCTGCACTGGGAGTAGGCTTTACTCTGTATCTAACTCCCAGTCTCTGCACAGGGAGAGCACTTTACGCAGTATCTAATGTCCTATCCCTGCACTGGGAGTGTGCTTTACTCTGTATCTAACTCCCTGTCCCTGCACTGGGACTCTGCTTTACTCCGTATCTAACTCCCTCTCCACTGCATTGGGTGCGAGCTTTACTCTGTATCTAACTCCCTGTCCCTGCACTGGGACTCTGCTTTACTCCGTATCTAACTCCCTCTCCACTGCATTGGGTGCGAGCTTTACTCTGTGTCTAACCCCCATTCCCTGCACCGGGAGTGTGCTTTACTCTGCACCGAACTCCCTGTACCTGGACTGAGAATGTGCTTTACTCTGTATCTAACCCCCTGTCCCTGCACTGGGAGTGTGCTTAACTCCGTATCTAACACACTGTCCTGCTCTTGGACTCTGCTTTACTCTGTATCTAACACACTGTCCTGCACTGGGAGTCTGCTTTATTCCGTACCTAATTCCCTGTCCCTGCACTGGGAGTAGGCTTTACTCTGTATCTAACTCCCAGTCTCTGCACAGGGAGAGCACTTTACGCAGTATCTAATGTCCTATCCCTGCACTGGGAGTGTGCTTTACTCTGTAGCTAACTCCCTGTCCCTGCACTGGGAGTCTGCTTTATTCTGTATAAAACCCCCAGTCCCTGCACTGGTAGTCTGCTTTACTCTGTATTTCACCACTTACCCCTGCACTGGGAGTCTGCTTTACTCTGCATCTAACTCCCTGTCCCTGCACTGGCAGTGTGCTTTACTCTGTATCTAACCCCTTGTCCCTGCACTGGGAGTGTGCTTTTCTCTGTATCTAACCCCTTGTCCCTGCACTGGGAGTCTGCTTTACTCTGTTTCTAACTGCCTGCCCTGCACTGGGACTCTGCTTTACTCCGTATCTAACTCCCTCTCCACTGCATTGGGTGCGAGCTTTACTCTGTGTCTAACCCCCTGTCCCTGCACTGGGAGTGTGCTTAACTCCGTATCTAACACACTGTTCTGCTCTGGGACTCTGCTTTACTCTGTATCTAACTCCCCGTTCCTGCCCTGGGACTCTGATTTACTCAGTATCTACTTCCCTGCCCTGCACTGGGAGTGTGCTTTACTCTGTATCTAACTCCCAGTCCCTGCACTGGGAGTCTGCTTTACTCTGTATCTAACTCCCAGTCCCTGCACTGGGAGTGTGCTTTATTCGTTATCTAAGTCCCTGTCCCTGCACTGGGAGTCTGCTTTACTCTGTATCTAACTCCCAGTCCCTGCACTGGGAGTGTGCTTTACTTGTTATCTAAGTCCCTGTCCCTGCACTGGGAGTCTGCTTTACTCCGTATCAAACCCCCTCTCCCTGCACTGGGAGTCTGCTTTACTCTGTATCTAACTCCCTGTCCCTGAACTGGGAGTGTGCTTTACTCTGTGTCTACCTCCCTGTCCCTGCACTGGGAGTCTGCTTTACTCTGTATCTAACTCCCAGTCCCTGCACTGGGAGTGTGCTTTACTCTGTTTCTAACTGCCTGTCCTGCACTAGGACTCTGCTTTACTCCGTATCTAACTCCCTCTCCACTGTATCGGGTGTGAGCTTTACTCTCTGTCTAACCCCCTGTCCCTGCACTGGGAGTGTGCTTTACTCTGCACCGAACCCCCTGTCCCTGGACTGAGAGTGTGCTTTACTCTGTCTCGTACCCCCTCTCCCTGCACTGGGAGTGTGCTTAACTCCGTATCTAATACACTGTCCTGCACTGGGAGCCTGCTTTACTCTGTATTTAACTCCCTGTCCCTGCACTGGTAGTCTGCTTTACTCTGTATCTAACTCCCTGTCCCTGCACTGGGAGTGGGCTTTACTTTCTATCTAACACCCAGTTCCTGCACTGGGAGTATGCTTTACTCTGTATCTAACTCCCTGTCCCTGCACTGGGAGTCTGCTATACTCTGTATCTAAGTCCCTGTCCCTGCACTGGGAGTCTGCTTTAGTCTGTATTTAACCCCTTGTCCCTGCACTGGGAGTCTGCTTTACTCTGTATCTAACTCCCTGTCCCTGCACTGGGAGTGTGCTTTACTCTGTCTCTCACTCCCAGTCCCTGCACTGGGAGTCTGCTTTACTCTGTATCTAACTCCCTGTCACTGCACTGGGAGTGTGCTTTACTCTGTCTCTCACTCCCATGTCTCTGCACTGGGAGTCTGCTTTACTCCGTATCTAACTCCCTGTCCCTGCTCTGGGAGTCTGCTTTACTCTGTATCTAACCCCTCGTCCCTGTACTGGGAGTGTGCTTTACTCCGAATCTAACTCCCGGTCCCTGCACTGGGACCCTGCTTTACTCTGTATTGAACTCCCTGTCCCTGCAGTGGGAGTGTGCTTTACTCTGTATCTAACCCCCTTTCCCTGCACTGGGACTCTGCTTTACTCTGTATCTAACATCCTCTCCCTGCACTGGGAGCCTGCTTTTTGCAGTGTCTACCTCCCTGTCCCTGCACTGGGAGTGTGCTTGACTCTGTTTCTAACTCCCTGTCCCTGCACTGGGACTCTGCTTTACTCAGTATCGAACTCCCTCTCCACTGCATTGGGAGCGAGCTTTACTCTGTGTCTAACCCCTTGTCCCTGGACTGAGAGTGTGCTTTACTCAGCACTGAACTCCCTGTCCCTGGACTGAGAGTGTGCTTTACTCTGTATCTAACCCCTTGTCCCTGCACCGGGAGTGTGCTTTACTCCGTATCTAACTCCCAGTCCCTGCACTGGGAGTCTGCTTTACTCTGTATCTAACTCCCTGTCCCTGCACTGGGAAGGTGCTTTACTCAGTATCTAACACACTGTCCTGCACGGGGACTCTGCTTTAAGCCATGTCTAACTACACGTCCCAGCACTTGGATTGGGCTTTACTCGTTATCTCACTCCCTGTCCCTGCACTGAGGCTCTGTTTTACTCTGTATATAACCCCCAGTCCCTGTACTGGGAGTGTGCTTTACTCTGTATCTAACTCCGTGTCCCTGCACTGGGAGTGTACTTTACTCCGTATCTAACTCCCTGTCCCTGCACTGGGACTCTGCTTTACTCCGTATCTAACTCCCTCTCCTCTGCATTGGGAGCGAGCTTTACTCTGTGTCTAACCCCTGTCCCTGCACTGGGAGAGTGCTTTACTCTGCACTGAACTCCCTGTCCCTGGACTGAGAGTGTGCTTTATGCTGTATCTAACTCCCTGTCCTGCACTGGGAGTCTGATTTACTCTGTATCTAACTCCCTGTCCATGCACTGGGAGTCTGCTTTACTCTTTATCTAACCTCTTGTCCCTGCACTGGGAGAGTGCTTTACTCGTTATCTAAGTCCCTGTCCCTGCACAGGGAGTCTGCTTTACTCTGTATTTAACCCCTTGTTCCTGCACTGGGAGTCTGCTTTACTCTGTGTCTAACTGCCTGTCCCTGCAATGGGACTCGGCTTTACTCCGTATCTAACTCCCTCTCCACTGTATTGGGTGTGAGCTTTACTCTCTGTCTAAACCCCTTTCCCTGCACTGGGAGTGTGCTTTACTCTGTATCTAACTCCCAGTCCCTGCACTGGGAGTCTGCTTTCGTCTGTATCTAACCCCTTGTCCCTGCACTGGGAGTGTGCTTTACTCTGTATCTAACCCCTTGTCCCTGCACTGGGAGTGTGCTTTACTCTGTATCTAACCCCTTGTCCCTGCACTGGGAGTCTGCTTTACTCTGTATCTAACTCCCTGTCCCTGCACTGGGAGTCTGCTTTACTCTGTATCTAACCCCCTCTCCCTGCACTGGGAGTCTGCTTTACTCAGTCTTAACTTCCCTGTCCCTGCACTGGGAGTGTGCTTTACTCCGTATCTAACTCCCTCTCCACTGCATTGGGTGCGAGCTTTACTCTGTGTCTAACCCCCTGTCCCTGCACTGGGAGTGTGCTTAACTCCGTATCTAACACATTGTCCTGCACTGGGAGTCTGCTTTACTCTGTATTTAACTCCCTATCCCTGCACTGGGAGTCTGCTTTACTCTGTATCTAATGCCCTGTCCCTGCACTGGGAGCGTGCGTGAGAGAATGTGCATGGGGTGTGTGTTTGTGAGAGTGTGGGTGTCTATGTGTATGACAGTGTGGGTGCCTCTGTGTGTGAGTGGGTGTCTGTGTACCTGTATATATATAAGACTCTGTGGGTGTGTGAACATGGCTGTGTGTGCAAGAGAGTGTGTAGTGTTTGTGTATGGGTGAGTGTGTGGGTGGAACGGATGTATATGAATGTGGTTGTGTGTATGTGTGTGTCAGTATGTATGTGTGAGTGAGTGTGGGTGTGTGTTTGAATGTTGGAGGGATGTGTGTGTATGTGGATATGTGTGAATGTGGGTATTTGTGTGTGTGTGAGAGACAGAGAGAGTGTAAATGTGTTAGTGTGACAGGGACAGCATGGATTAGATACAGAGTAAAGCTCCATCTATATGAAACCCCCCATCAAACACTCCTAGGGCAGGTACAGCACGGGGTTAGATACAGGGTAAAGCTCACTCTACTCTGTCCCCATTAAACATCCCAAGACAGAGACAGCATGGGGTTAGATACAGAGTAAAGCTCTCTCTACACTGTCCTCCCCATCAAACACTCCCAGGGCAGGGACAGCACGGGGTTAGGTACAGAGTAAAGCTCCCTCTACACTGTCCCCATCAAACCCTCCTCGGACATGGATTAGCACGTATTAGATACAGAGTAAAGCTCCCTTTACACTGTCCCCATCAAACACTCCCAGGACAGGGACAGCATAGGGTTCGATACAGGGTAAAGCTCTCTCTACACTGTCCCCAACAAACACTCCCAGGACAGGGACAGCACAGGGTTACATACAGGGTAAAGCTCTCTCTACACTGTCCCCCATCAAATACTCCCAGGACAGGGACAGCACGGGGCTAGATACAGGGTAAAGCTCCCTCTACACTGTTCCCATCAAACACTCCCAGGACAGGGACAGCACAGGGTTAGATACAGGGTAAAGCTCTCTCTACACTGTCCCCAACAAATACTCCCAGGACAGGGACAGCACAGGGTTACATACAGGGTAAAGCTCTCTCTACACTATCCCCCATCAAATACTCCCAGGACAGGGACAGCACGGGGCTAGATACAGGGTAAAGCTCTCTCTACACTGTCCCCATCAAACACTCCCAGGACAGGGACTGCACGGGGCTAGATACAGGGTAAAGCTCTCCCTACACTGTCCCCATCAAACATTCCAAGGACAGGTACAGCACGGGGTTTGATACAGACAAGTTTCTCTACTTTTTCATAATCATTTTAGGAATATTCTTTATTCATAAAAAAAACTTCATTTTCATATCCAGCCTTGAGAGCAGTTTGGTTCTGTACAGTGTTTACTTAAGGAGAACAAACAAACCAAAGGTATTTCCTCTTTGCACAAGACTATATTTAAGAATGGAGTTAAGAGTGTGGTGCTGGAAAAGCACAGTAGGTCAGGCAGCATCCGAAGTACAGGAAAATCGATGTTTTGTGCAAAAGCCCTTCATCAGGAACGTAGTCCTGGACTGAGAGAAAACTCCCTCAAAACTGTCCCCCATCACTCAGTCCCAGGGCAGGGACAGAACAGGGTTAGATACAGAGTAAATCTCCCTCTACACTGTCCCCATCACTCAGTCCCAGGACAGGGACAGCACGGGGTTAGATACAGAGTAAAGCTCCCTCTACACTGTCCCCATCACTCAGTCCCAGGGCAGGGACAGAACAGGGTTAGATACAGAGTAAAGCTCCCTCTACACTGTCCCCATCACTCAGTCCCAGGACAGGGACAGCACGGGGTTAGATACAGAGTAAAGCTACCTCTACACTGTCCCCATCAAACACTCCCAGAGCAGGGCAACCTGGGGTTAGATACAGAGTAAAGCTTCCTCTACACTGTCCCCCATCATTCAGTCCCAGGGCAGGGACAGCACGGGGTTAGATACAGAGTAAAGCTCCCTCTACACTGTCCCCATCATTCAGTCCCAGGACAGGGACAGCACGGGGTTAGATACAGAGTAAAGCTACCTCTACACTGTCCCCATCAAACACTCCCAGGGCAGAGCAACCTGGGGTTAGATACAGAGTAAAGTATCCTCTACACTGTCCCCATCACTCAGTCCCAGGATAGGGACAGAACGGGGTTAGATACAGTGTAAAGCTTCCTCTACACTGTCCTCCCATCAAACACTCCCAGTACAGGGACAGCACGGGGTTAGATACAGAGTAAAGCTCTCTCTACACTGTCCCCCATCAAACACTCCCAGGACAGGGACAGCATGGGGTTAGATACAGAGTAAAGCTTCCTCTACACTGTCTCCCATCAAACACTCCCAGGACAGGGACAGCACGGGGCTAGATACAGAGTAAAGCTCCCTCTACACTGTCCCCATCACTCAGTCCCAGGACAGGGACAGCACGGGGTTAGATACAGAGTAAAGCTCCCTATACACTGTCCCCATCACTCAGTCCCAGGACAGGGACAGCACGGGGCTAGATACAGAGTAAAGCTCCCTCTACACTGTCCCCATCAAACATTCCCAGGACAGGGACAGCGTGGGGTTAGATACAGAGTAAAGCTCCCTATACACTGTCCCCATCAAACATTCCCAGGACAGGGACAGCGTGGGGTTAGATACAGAGTAAAGCTCCCTATACACTGTCCCCATCAAACACTCCCAGGACAGGGACAGCACAGGGTTAGATACAGAGTAAAGCTCTCTCTACACTGTCCCCATCACTCACCCTGGAGCGCAAGTTACGGGGTGACCTTATAGAGGTTTATGAAATTGTGAGGGGAGTAGATGAGGTGAATGGCAGGTGGCTTTTCCCTTGGGTGAGGGATTTCAAAACTAGGGGGTATATTTCCAAGGTGAGAGCAGAAACACTTTAAAAGGGCATGAGGGGCAACTTTCTGACTGGTTCGCGAGTGGAATGAACTGCCAGGGGAAGTGGTGGATGTGAGTACAGTTACAACATTTAAAAGATATTTGGATAAGTCCATGAATAGGAAAGGTTTGGAGGGATATGGGCCAGGAGCCGGCAGGTGGGACTAGGTTATGATTTGGATGTGCCCATGTTGGACTGGGGGGGTATAGAGATAAAAATCACAAAACACCAGGTTATTGTCCAACAGGTTTATTTGGAGGCACTAGCTTTCGGAGTGCTGCCCTTTCATCAGGTGGTTGTGTCTAGTTTGGGATGATGGTCAACGTGGGCCGAAGGATCCGTTTCCCTGTAGTATGACTTGACACAGCTCTCTCCAACCTTCCAACAAGCACCTTGAGCTTGTGATGGCTGCAGCTAAACTCTCACGAAGCAGATTATTCCACTTCGGGCGTCCGTTGGTCTGCAATAGCAACTCGGGCAGCGAATGACTTCTCTCCTTCGACGTGAGAGGGGTTAACGGCGAAGCAATGCTGGGTCTGGGTATCAGAGAGGCCTCCCTGACTCATTCTGGCCAGTGGGCCCATTCCCACTGACTAGCAGGGCTAGTCAAAACATGAAGGGAGTGAGATCGAGTCTGTATCAACAAAGCCATGATCAAAGGCAGTGTGTGATGTGGGACTGTGATAACATCAGGAGGCAGAGCAGGAATGAATGCCATTAATTTGTTGCCATTCACGGGTTCAGCACTCCCACCGACAGGCTGCATTATTTAGAGACATGCTCCATCAGCGACCTCTCTCCACGTACCGGTCAGCGTGTTCCTGATCTGACCTAAGTTTGACAGAAACCCCTGCCCCCTCCACATCAGCCCAGATTCTCTTTCGAAACAGCTGATGTGTTTATTGGTCTCTTTATCCTACAGACACAGAAGGGGATAGGCACATTGACAGTCATATAAACTGGCACACACTCACACACACACACACACACTGAGACACTGACACAACCACCCATATTCACACAGACACGGACGCACGCTCACTCCCACACACATATGCACTTGCACACACACGTATGTTCACTCTCACACAGGTACACGTACCCACATATACACACACATACATTCATTCTCACATGTACAAACACACTCTCAATTTCGCACACCCGCATTCATATCGACACAAATACACATCCATAGGTACATACATGCACACACAGAAATGGAGACACTCACACAGACACACACATTCACTCAGCATTGACCTTCTGACAGTGCGGCACTCCAACAGTATTGACCCTCTGAGAGTGCAGCACTCTCTCAGTACTGACCCTCTGACAGTACAGCACTCCCTCAGTACTGACTTTCTGACAGTGTGACACTCCCTCAGTACTGACCTTCTGACAGTGCGGCACTCCCTCAGTACTGACCCTCTGACAGTGCAGCACTCCCTCAGTGCTGACCTTCTGACAGTGCGGCATTTCCTCAGTACTGACCCTCTGACAGTGCGGCACTCCCTCAGTACTGACCCTCTGAGAGTGCGGCACTCCGCTCGTACTCACCATCTGTAGTGCAGTGCTCTGCTAGTACTGACATTCTGACTCTCTGGATGGTTGATTTATCTGCAATAAATTGTTGCCCAGAGTCAGTGAGGTGTGACACGGCAGTGGTGATGGTATGAATATTCTGCCTGACTGCTCCCCTTCCTCTTTGTATCCACAGCCACATTGACCCAGGTTGGTGGGAGGAGCCGTTGTGTTTGCTGATTCTGCAAAGACCATGTACATTTCCACTTAGGAGACTCTGTTTGGACCCAGCAGCATTTGTCAAGAGTGTGTGTGTGTGTGTGTGTGTGTATGTGTGTGTGTGTGCTTGTGTGTGTGTCTGATTGTGTGCATGTGTGAACTGTTGGGTAGTTTGGATTGGGGTACGGCAATGTTCTGGACTTGCACATCGAGCCAAGAACTCATCAGATTTGGGTATCTGTCCAGTCAATCTATCTCCACTACTCATCCAGCCGATCCCTGCAAGTCGTTTGTGACAAAGCCTGACAAATTCCTGATGAAGGGCTTTTGCCCGAAACCTCAACTTCCCCGCTCCTCGGATGCTGCCTGACCTGCTGTGCTTTTCCAGCACCACTCTCATCTTGACTCCAATCGCCAGCATCTGCAGTACCCACTTCTACGTGTTTGTGACAAAGATCTAGGTTTGAATCTCTATCAGTGTCGCAGCACCGTTGTGAGTAACTGAGTGTCCCCTCACCGTCCTACGTGTCCCCAGTTTGAACTGTCAGCCTTACACGTTGCCTGTGTTTGTCGCGACAGTGCCTCCAATCCCGATATAGTTATTGAGGATGATGCAGCCGTGTTTTCTGCATTCAGGAACAGAGTCATTTAAGTCAATGACAATAATTAAAAGATCAGCCATGAGAGATTGCTTGGTTTAGACTGAGCTTAAATGCAGGATTTTTTTTTAACATAGTGCTTAATTGCATAACTATTCTACATGGCCGGACGAGATTTATTTTTAAACATGACAACTTCATTTGCAATGACATCAGAAGTTACCGGAAAAGCTCAGCAGGTCTGTGAAGGGAAATCAGAGTTAATGTTTCTGGTCTGTGGGCCTTCCTCAGTGTGTGTGTTTCTGTGTGTTCATTTGCATTGCCCAATTCAGCAAGCTCCACATTTGGTGAGAGGGGAGAGAGAGAGAGAGAGAGAGAGAGAGAGAGAGAGAGAGCGCGTGGGAGAGAGAGAGAGAGAGAGAGAGAGAGAGGAATGAGAGGGAGAGATAGAGAGAAGCTAAGAGAGAGACACAGGGGGGAAGAAGCGAGAGAGAAAGGAAGGAAAGACAAATGAAGAGAGAAAGAGAGAGAGAGAGTAAGGAAAGAGAGAGATGAAAAAGGAGAGGTAGAAAGAGAGGCCAAGGGAGAAAGTGATAGAATAAGGAGAGAGAGAGATGAAGAAGGAGAGACAGAGAGAAAGAGAGGCCAAGGGAGCAAGAGAGGTGGGGAGAAGAGAGAGAGAGAGAGAGGAAGAAAGTGAGACTTGGTGGGAGGGGTCGGGGAGAAAGATGTTAATAAGGGAATGGGAGATGAAGAAATGAAGAGACAGAGATCAAGGTCAAAGAGTTAGAGTGAGGTTAGAGAAAGAGGATAGTGGTGAGAGAAAGTGAGGGAGAGAGAAGAAAGAGAGAGAAAAATGAAAAGACGTATAGTCACAGGGAGCAGGGGATGGAGTCGGGTGTTCTGAAAGAGGAATATAGTGAGACAGTGTAATATTATGGGGGGACAGGATGCTGGCCCTCTTCCCTTGACTGACACTGTTCTTCCTTCTTGGAGTGGGGAGGTCAGCATTTATTACAGATCCCTAATTGCTCAGATTACATTGCTGTGGGTCTGGAGTCACATGTAGATGTCCTTCCCTGCTGACCTACTGACTTTTTACAACAATCAACAATGGCTATGTAGTTAAACCATTTCTCCAGAACATTAGCCGCAGTCTGTGGATGGGGGAGTGTTGCTGAACAACGAGACCTTTGGAGTGCAGGTTCATAGCTCCTTGAAAGTGGAGTCGCATGTCGATAGGATAGTGAAGAAGGCGTTTGGTATGCTTTCCTTTATTGGTCAGAGTATTGAGTACAGGAGTTGAGAGGTCATGTTGCGGCTGTACAGGACATTGGTTAGGCCACTGTTGGAATATTGCGTGCAATTCTGGTCTCCTTCCTATCGGAAAGATGTTGTGAAACTTGAAAGGGTTCAGAAAAGATAGACAAGGATGTTGCCAGGGTTGGAGGATTTGAGCTACAGGGAGAGGCTGAACAGGCTGGGGCTGTTTTCCCTGGAGCGTCGGATCCCTCCAACCCCTTCCTGCTCATGTCCCCATCCAGATGCCTTTTAAATGTTGCAATTGTACCAGCCTCCACCACATCCTCTGGCAGCTCATCCCATACACGCACCACCCTTTGTGTGAAAGCGTTGCCCCTTAGGTCTCTTTTATATCTTTCCCCTCTCACCCTAAACCTATGCCCTCTATTTCTGGACTCCCCGACCCCAGGGGAAAGACCTTGTCTATTTACCTAACCATGCCCCTAAAAGGTCATCCCTCAGCCTCCGACACTGCAGGGAAAACAGCCCCAGCCTATTCGGCCCCTCCCTATAGCTTAAGCACTCCAACCTTGGTAATATCTTTTTAAGTAATCAAAAAGGGAAGAGTGGTAGATGATGAAGTAACTTCAAGTCATATGCTTCTCAAATATGGGTCTCGAGGACTCACTCCCCCCAAATCCTTTGTTCTGCCAACCTTTTATCCCAAAGGGTGCTCGCTTTCTAGAAACTTCTCTGGCACTCAGCCTATGAATCAACCAAAGCCAGATCATAATGTTCGATCCCAGCTGATAGGATTTACTGGTAAACAGCTCCCAAATGTTTACAGCAAGTTGTAAACAGACACGCACCATGTACCATACAAGGTCATGTGAAGCTGATATGTCTAGCAGAAAACCTTTAAACCTTCCTCATTTTGCCAACACATTGAAACTGCAAATCACAACATGTCCTAGCTGCAGTTTAACAGAGGCCAGAGTTAAACCAGCTTGACTGAAACTCCCAGCATCCTTCGGTGCAGCTCTTAACCAGACTTGTAGCCATTTCTGTTACTGGTCACCTGGGCACACATGGACGTCCGAAAGGGACACCCTTGGAGGCCTGGTGGATCAGCAGTGGCTGCGTGGGCGAGGTAGGCCCAAAGTGGACTCACGGTGGCGACGGAGTTGGGTTTGAGCTGGTGCGGTCCCCAGTGGTATCGCTGGCATCTGCATGGGCGAGGGCCAACGAGGGCTCTTCATGGCGAGGGCATCAATGGAGGTGAGGTGGTGTCAGAGTGGCAACTGTCACTCCAACGACGCTGTGAAGGGGGCTTGGGTCTGATCACTGGGCCCATGACAGAGGGAGCTCTTAACAAGGAGGACGGTAAACTTCAACACTTTCTCCATTTCCCTATTTTTCACACTTTGCATTATTCTCCGTTTTGGTTTATTTTTCTCCGACTTAAGATGGCGCCGGAGACTGAGACACGATGCAAACATTTTCCACTGTATTTTGTAACAGAATACACGTGTCAACAAATAAATAAACCAAATCAAAGCATAAAGTGCCACACAATTTGGACGCGAGAGCCCGTGGCCTAAAAGAGTCAATAGCAAAGTCGATACGAGGTGGACAGGAAACAGGGGAGGGTGGTTAATTCATAGAGGAGTTCTCCCAGGTGTCTCCCAGGGGATCCCTACAGTGTGGAAACAGGCCATTTGGCCCATCAAGTCCACACTGACCCTCTGAAGAGCATCAGCCCAGCCAGACCCACCTCCTCCTATCCCTGCATTTCCCAAGGCCAATCCGCCTAACCGGCAAATCCCTGGACACCACGGGTAATTTAGCATGGCCAACTAATCTAGCCGGCACATCTTCAAACTGTGGGAGGAAGCCAGAGCGGCCGAGACCAACGCAGACAACAAACTCCACACGCACAGTGGCTCAAGGCCAGGATTGAACCCGGGTCCCTGTATTGCTCAGCACTGCACCACCATGCTGCCCCCTACTGGGCCCTTGCTTTTTATTCATGACCCACATCTTATTTTTTCTCTCTGCCATATTTGCGGGCCCCATAAAACTCGGAAAGATTTCAGTGCGAGCAGGATGGGGATGACCTTCAAAAGGTCTCAGTAGTGTTGGTGGAACAGCAGGCGTGCGGCAGGCGACGTTTTGTTCCATGAACTGTAAAATTACCTGCGTTTGTAAGAAAAATGCAGAGGGAAAGCTAAACGGAAATGATTTTATTGAAGCAGGCGGGGTAATCTGCACAAATACATTGAAGGGGACAGGATGGATTGAGCGATGGATGGATCTGGGATCCTTGGTCATCTCCAGTGTTCCCCGTGCTGGTTGTGAGGGAAGGTTACCAGGTTCGCTGCTCTTACAGAGACCAGGCAATCACATGAGGGACCAAATGACCTCATATCTCCGCTCTGATTGGATGTGAGGAATTGAGTAGGTGAGTGCTGGACAGAAAGACTGTGGCCAACAAAAGAGACAATGAAACGCATTTGGATAGAGAGAGAGAGAGAAAATGAGAGCCGATGGATTTTAATTTGGATAAGTATGAGGTTCTGAATTTTGGTAATACAAACAAGAACAGGACCGATACAATTAATTGCAGGGCCCGGTGTCATGTTGTAGAACAGAGAGTCCTAGGGGTTCAGGTACATGATTCTTTGAAATCTGTGTCACAGGTAGACAGGGTGGTGAAGAAGGCTAGCCTTCGTCTCTCAGAGCTTTGAGTATAGGAGTTGAGACATCACGTTGAGGTGATACAGGACATTGATGAGTCCTTTTCTGGAGGACGGTGTCCAGTTCGGGTCACCCTGCTATAGGAAAGAGAGTATTGAACTGGAGAGGGTTCAGAAGAGATTCACCAGGATGTTGCTGGGAGTGGAGGGTTTGAGATAAGACTGGGACTTTTTTCACCAGAGCGCGGGAGGTTGAGGGGGTGACATTATAGAGGTTTATGAAATCGTGAGCAGCCTGGGTAGGGTGAGTGACAAGGGTCTTTCCCTGGTAGTTCAAAACTAGGGGGCACATTTTTAAGGTGGGAGGAGAGAGATTTAAAAAAGACCTGAGGGGTGATTTTTTTACACAGAGCATGGATCATGTGTGGAATAAACTGCCAGAGGAAGTGGTGGATGTGGGTACAATTTTAAAGATTAAAAGACATTTGCATAAGTATATGCATAGAAAAAGGTTTGGAGGAATATGGGCCAAGCACAGACTAGTTCAGTTTAGAACATGGTCAGCACAGACTGGTTGGGCCGAAGGGTCTGTATCTGTGCTGTATGACTATGATTCTATAGAGAGCAAGTGCAGATCGAATGGGAGAGAGAGAGAGAGAGAGAGAGATGGATGAAAGAGTGAACATGCAGAAAGATTGAGAGAGAGATAGAAAAGGAAGTTGAACAGATAGACAGAAGGAGAGAGTGCCGGAAGGTCGGTAGAGAGGGATGAAAAAAGGTGTTGAGTAGGTAGAGAGAAGGGGAGAGTGAGTGAGATAGGTGGAAGGAGAGGCAAAAAGACAGTGTGCTGAGACCAAGAGAAAGAGAGTCAGTAAGATGGGTAGTGGTCAGAGAAATCAGGACAGAGGGGGAGAGTGGGGGGAGAGAGAGAGAGAGAGAGAGAGGCGAACAAAGAGAGAAATGATCAAGGAACAAAGGGAGAGAAAGATGTTTTATGAGTTTCTAAATTTATGTCTCCTGATGCGCTCTTCAACTGAACTGAAATCATCACAGTGAGCAAATCAGACTGTTAACTGGCATTTGGCCATGATTATAGGAGTTAAATTGGGGGTAGCAGACTGGCTGAGAGGTTTAAGATACCAGACTCTGGCCAGCCTCATTATCTGCCTGGTTTTTGAGTGTCAGTGTGTATTCCTGAAGCCTGATTACCTGCAATCACGTACACCCTCTAATTAGAAAACATTTCAGAGGCAAACAGCCAACTCAGCTCCACAAGGAACACTGTGCAATGAACAGATGGAGGGCAGACCAGCACACTGAGAGATTCTCAGTGTCAGACACTGACCACCCAGTATGAAGGTTACGGAGGTCTCCACCGGGGGCAGCACCCAGGCTAGGGGAGCAACACCCGAACCCCAGTACTGAGTAATCACTCGGCAATTAGTTGGGACTACCTACATGACAGGCCATTATCGAAGGTTTTGTGCCATCAAATGATAAACTATAGGGGCATTTTCACACATTAAACACAATGTTTACACAGACTGAACGTAGGATAGCAAGAGTTTATCAGGGAGTGTTATATCACTGTGTTAAAGTGAAGGGTTTGGGATATATTAGAAAGTGTTACAGTAAGGGGTGTGGGATATATTAGACTGTGTTACAGTGAGGGTGTGGGATATATTAGACTGTGTTACAGTGAGGGGTGTGGGATATATTAGAAAGTGTTACAGTGAGGGGTGTGGGATATATTAGGCTGTGTTACAGTGAGGGGTGTGGGATATATTAGACTGTGTCACAGTGAGGGGTGTGGGATATGTTAGACAGTGTTACGTTGAGGGGGCGTGGGCTATATTAGGCTTTGTTACAATGGGGGGTGTGGGATATATTAGACTGACTTACAGTGAGGGTGTTGGATATATTAGGCTGTGTTACAGTGAGGGGTGAGGGATATATTAGAAAGTGTTACAGTGAGGGGTGTGGGATATATTAGACTGTGTTACAGTGAGGGTGTTGGATATATTAGGCTGTGTTACAGTGAGGGGTGTGGGATATATTAGACTGTGTTACAGTGAGGGTGTGGGATATATTAGGCTGTGTTACAGTGAGGGGTGAGGGATATATTAGACTGTGTTACAGTGAGGGTGTGGGATATATTAGACCGTGTTACAGTGAGGGGTGTGGGATATATTAGACTGTGTTACAGTGAGGGGTGTGGGATATATTAGACTGTGTTACAGTGAGGGTGTGGGATATATTAGACTGTGTTACAGTGAGGGGTGAGGGATATATTAGACTGTGTGACAGTGAGGGGTGTGGGATATATTAGGCTGTGTTACAGTGAGGGGTGAGGGATATATTAGACTGTGTTACAGTGAGGGGTGAGGGATATATTAGACTGTGTTACAGTGAGGGGTGTGGGATATATTAGATTGTGTTACAGTGAGGGGTGTGGGATACATTAGACTGTGTTACAGTGAGGGTGTGGGATATATTAGAAAGTGTTACAGTGAGGGGTGTGGGATATATTAGACTGTGTTACAGTGAGGGGTGTGGGATATATTAGACTGTGTTACAGTGAGGGGTGTGGGATATATTAGACTGTGTTACAGTGAGGGGTGTGGGATATATTAGACTGTGTTACAGTGAGGGGTGTGGGATATATTAGATTGTGTTACAGTGAGGGGTGTGGCATACATTAGACTGTGTTACAGTGAGGGTGTGGGATATATTAGAAAGTGTTACAGTGAGGGGTGTGTGATATATTAGACTGTGTTACAGTGAGGGGTGTGGGATATATTAGACTGTGTTACAGTGAGGGTGTGGGATATATTAGAAAGTGTTACAGTGAGGGGTGTGGGATATATTAGACTGTGTTACAGTGAGGGTGTGGGATACATTAGATTGTGTTACAGTGAGGGGTGAGGGATATATTAGACTGTGTTACAGTGAGGGTGTGGGATATATTAGACTGTGTGACAGTGAGGGTGTGGGGTATATTAGAAAGTGTTCCAGTGAGGGGTGTGGGATATATTAGACTGTGTTACAGTGAGGGTGTGGGATACATTAGATTGTGTTACAGTGAGGGGTGAGGGATATATTCGACTGTGTTACAGTGAGGGTGTGGGATATATTAGACTGTGTTACAGTGAGGGGTGTGGGATATATTAGACTGTGTTACAGTGAGGGGTGTGGGATACATTAGGCTGTATTACAGTAAGGGGTGTGTGATATATTAGACTGTGTTACAGTGAGGGGTGTGGGATATATTAGACTGTGTTACAGTAAGGGGTGTGGGATATATTAGACTGTGTTACAGTGAGGGGTGTGGGATATATTAGATTGTGTTACAGTGAGGGGTGTTGGATATATTAGACTGTGTTACAGTGAGGGGTGTGGGATATATTAGACTGTGTTACAGTGAGGGGTGTGGGATATATTAGACTGTGTTACAGTGAGGGGTGTGGGATACATTAGACTGTGTTACAGTGAGGGGTGTGGGATATATTAGACTGTGTTACAGTGAGGGTGTGGGATATATTAGACTGTGTTACAGTGAGGGTGTGGGATATATTAGACTGTGTTACAGTGAGGGGTGTGGGATATATTAGACTGTGTTACAGTGAGGGGTGTGGGATATATTAGACTGTGTTACAGTGAGGGGTGAGGGATATATTAGACTCTGTTACAGTGAGGGTGTGGGATATATTAGACTGTGTTACAGTGAGGAGTGAGGGATATATTAGACTGTGTTACAATGAGGGGTGTGGGATATATTAGACCTTGTTACAATGAGGGGTGTGGGATACATTAGACTGTGTTACAGTGAGGGGTGTGGGATATATTAGACTGTGTTACAGTGAGGGGTGTGGGATATATTAGACTGTGTTACAGTGAGGGGTGTGGGATACATTAGACTGTGTTACAGTGAGGGGTGTGGGATACAATAGACTATGTTACAGTGAGGGGTGTGGGATATATTAGACTGTGTTACAGTAAGGGGTGTGGGATATATTAGACTGTGTTACAGTAAGGGGTGTGGGATATATTAGACTGTGTTACAGTAAGGGGTGTGGGATATATTAGACTATGTTACAGTGAGGGGTGTGGGATATATTAGACCGTGTTACAGTGAGGGTGTTGGATATATTAGACTGTGTTACAGTGAGGGGTGTGGGATATATTAGACTGTGTTACAGTGAGGGGTGTGGGATATATTAGACTGTGTTACAGTGAGGGGTGTGGGATATATTAGACTGTGTTACAGTGAGTTGTGTGGGATATATTAGACTGTGTTACAGTAAGGGGTGTGGGATATATTAGACTGTGTTACAGTGAGGGGTGTGGGATATATTAGACTCTGTTACAGTAAGGGGTGTGGGATATAATAGACTGTGTTACAGTGAGAGATGGGGGATATATTAAACTGTTTTACAGTGAGGGTTGGGGGAAATATTAGGCATTGTTACAGTGAGGGGTGTGGGCTACATTAGCCAGTTTTACAGTGAGGGGTGTGGGATATATCAGACAGTGTTACAGTGAGGGGGGTGGGATATATTTGATTGTGTTACAGTGAGGGGTGTGGGCTATATTAGACAGTGTTACAGTGAGGGGGGTGGGATATATTTGATTGTGTTACAGTGAGGGGTATGGGATATATTAGGCAGTGTTATTGTGCGGGGTGTGGGTTATATTAGACTGTGTCACAGTGAGGGGTGTGGGATATGTTAGACAGTGTTACATTGAGGGGGCATGGGCTATATTAGGCTTTGTTGCAATGAGGGGTGTGGGATATATTTGACTGACTTACAGTGAGCGGTGTGGGATATATTAGACTGACTTACAGTGAGGGGTGTGGGATATATTAGACCTTGTTACAATGAGGGGTGAGGGATATATTAGACTGTGTTACAGTGAGGGGTGTGGGATTCATTAGGCTGTGTTATAGTAAGGGGTGTGGGATATATTAGACTGTGTTACAGTAAGGGGTGAGGGATATAGTAGACTGTGTTACAGTGAGGGTGTGGGATATATTAGACTGTGTTACAGTGAGGGGTGAGGGATATAGTAGACTGTGTTACAGTGAGGGTGTGGGATATATTAGACTGTGTTACAGTGAGGGTGTGGGATATATTAGACTGTGTTACAGTAAGGGGTGAGGGATATAGTAGACTGTGTTACAGTGAGGGTGTGGGATATATTAGACTGTGTTACAGTAAGGGGTGAGGGATATAGTAGACTGTGTTACAGTGAGGGTGTGGGATATATTAGACTGTGTTACAGTAAGGGGTGAGGGATATAGTAGACTGTGTTACAGTGAGGGTGTGGGATATATTAGACTGTGTTACAGTAAGGGGTGAGGGATATAGTAGACTGTGTTACAGTGAGGGTGTGGGATATATTAGACTGTGTTACAGTAAGGGGTGAGGGATATAGTAGACTGTGTTACAGTGAGGGTGTGGGATATATTAGACTGTGTTACAGTGAGGGGTGTGGGATATATTAGACTGTGTTACAGTGAGGGGTGTGGGATACATTAGGCTGTGTTATAGTAAGGGGTGTGGTATATATTAGACTGTGTTACAGTAAGGGGTGAGGGATATATTAGACTGTGTTACAGTGAGGGGTGAGGGATATATTAGACTGTGTTACAGTGAGGGGTGAGGGATATATTAGACTGTGTTACAGTGAGGGGTGAGGGATATAGTAGACTGTGTTACGGTGAGGGTGTGGGATATATTAGACTGTGTTACAGTGAGGGGTGTGGGATATATTAGACTCTGTTACAGTAAGGGGTGTGGGATATAATAGACTGTGTTTCAGTGAGAGATGGGGGATACATTAAACTGTGTTACAGTAAGCGGTGTGGGATATATTAGACTGTGTTACAGTAAGGCGTGTGGGATATATTAGACTGTGTTATAGTAAGGGGTGTGGGATATATTAGACTGTGTTATAGTAAGGGGTGTGGGATATAATAGACTGTGTTACAGTGAGAGATGGGGGATATATTAAACTGTTTTACAGTGAGGGTTGGGGGAAATATTAGGCTTTGTTACAGTGAGGGGTGTGGGCTACATTAGCCAGTTTTACAGTGAGGGGTGTGGGATATATCAGACAGTGTTACAGTGAGGGGGGTGGGATATATTTGATTGTGTTACAGTGAGGGGTGTGGGATATATTAGACAGTGTTACAGTGAGGGGGGTGAGATATATTTGATTGTGTTACAGTGAGGGGTATGGGATATATTAGGCAGTGTTATTGTGAGGGGTGTGTGTTATATTAGACTGTGTCACAGTGAGGGGTGTGGGATATGTTAGACAGTGTTACGTTGAGGGGGCGTGGGCTATATTAGGCTTTGTTACAATGGGGGGTGTGGGATATATTAGACTGACTTACAGTGAGGGGTGTGGGATATATTAGACTGACTTACAGTGAGGGGTGTGGGATATATTAGACCTTGTTACAGTGAGGGGTGAGGGATAAAGTAGACTGTGTTACAGTGAGGGGTGAGGGATATATTAGACTATGTTACAGTGAGGGGTGTGGGATAAAGTAGACTGTGTTACAGTAAGGGGTGAGGGATATATTAGACTATGTTACAGTGAGGGGTGTGGGATAAAGTAGACTGTGTTACAGTGAGGGGTGAGGGATATATTAGACTATGTTACAGTGAGGGTGTGGGATATATGAGACTGTGTTACAGTGAGGGTGTGGGATATATTAGACTATGTTACAGTGAGGGGTGTGGGATATATTAGACTGTGTTACACTGAGGGTTGTGGGAAATATTGGACTGTGCTACAGTGAGGGGTGAGGGATATATTAGACTGTGTTACAGTGAGGGGTATGGAATATTTTAGTCTGTGTTTCAGTTTGGGGTGTGGGATATATTAGACTGTGTTACAGTGAGGGGTATGGAATATTTTAGTCTGTGTTTCAGTTTTGGGTGTTGGATATATTAGACTGTGTTACAGTGAGGGGTATGGAATATTTTAGTCTGTGTTTCAGTTTTGGGTGTGGGATATATTAGACTGTGTTACAGGGAAGGGTGTTGCGATCTCTGAGAGTGTTCGTGTAAGGGCGTGTGGGGAATATCAGAGAGTGTTCAGTGAGGGATGTGAGGTGTTGAGTATATCAGAAAGACTTCAGTGACGCGTGTGATTATTTCAAAGGTTACATTGATGGGTACGGTGTATATCAGATGGGGTTCAGTGAGGGCTGTGGGGTATATCAGAATGTTACAGTGTGGGATATGGAGTACATCAGAAAGAGTTCGGTGAGGGGTGTGTTGTATTTCAGAGTGTTATGGTGTTGGGCATGGTGTATATCAGAGAGAGTTTGGTGAGGGGTGTGTTGTATTTCAGAGTGTTATGGTGTGGGGTATAGTGTATATCAGAGAGAGTTTAGTGAGCGGTGTGGGGTTTAACAGAGTGTTACGGTGTGGGGTATGGTGTATATCAGAGAGAGTTCGGTGAGGGGTGTGGGGGTTATCAGCGGGTTATAGTGTGGGGTACAGTGTATATCAGAGAGAGTTCAGTGAGGGGTGCGGGGTATATCAGAGTGTTACTGTGTGGGGTATGGAGTATATCAGAGAGAGTTCAGTGAGGGATGTTGGGTATATCAGAGTTTTGCAATGTGGGGTAGGGAGAATATCAGAGAGGGTACGGTGAGGGGTGTGGTGTAAATCAGAGTGTTACTGTGTGGGGTATGGAGTATATCAGAGAGTTCGGTGAGGGGTGTGGTGTGTATCAGAGTGTTACAGTGTGGCGTGTGGAGTATATCAGAGATAGTTCGCTGAGTAGTGTGGGGTATATCAGAGTGTTACAGTGTGGGGTACAGTATATATAAGAGTGTTACAGTGAGGCATGTGGGTTATTTTAACATGCTACAGTGAAGGGTGTGTGATATATCAGAGTGTTGCAGTGAGGGGTGTGGTGTGTATCGGAGTGCTACAGTGTGGGGTATGGAGTATATCGGAGAGTTCGGTGAGGTTTGTGGTGTATATCAGATTGTTACAGTGTGAGGTACGGTGTATATCAGAGAGAGTTCGGTGAGGGGTGTGGTGTATATCAGAGTGTTACACTGTGGGGTATAAAGTATATCAGAGAGAGTTTGGTGAAGCATTTGTTTTAATTCAGAGTGTTATCGTAAAGATGTAGGCTATATCAGAGAGTGTCACAGTGAGGGGTGTGGGTTATTTTAGCGTGTGGCAGTGAAGGGTGTGTGGTATATCAGGAATTATTACAGTGAGGGGTGTGTGGTATATCAGAGAGTTGCAGCGAGGGGTGTATATTGTTTTAGCCTGTGGCAGTGAGGGGTGTGGGTTATTTTAGCATGTGACAGTGAGGGGTGTGTGGTATATCAGGGAATATTACAGTGAGGGGTGTGAGGTATATCAGAGAGTGTCACAGTGAGGGGTGTGGATTACTTTAGCATGTGGCAGTGAAGGGTGTGTGGTATATCAGGGATTATTACAGTGAGGGGTGTGTGGTATATCAGAGAGTGTCACAGTGAGGGGTGTGGATTACTTTAGCGTGTGGCAGTGAAGGGTGTGTGGTATATCAGGGATTATTACAGTGAGGGGTGTGTGGTATATCAGAGAGTTGCAGCGAGGGGTGTATATTATTTTAGCCTGTGGCAGTGAGGAGTGTGGGTTATTTTAGCATGTGGCAGTGAGGGGTGTGTGGTATATCAGAGAATGTTACAGTGAGTGATGTGCAGTATGTTAGAATTACAGTGAAGGGTGTGGGGTATATTAGAGAGTGCCACAGTGAGTGCTGTGGGTTACTTTAGTGTGATATATAATGAGGTGTGTATCGTCTATCAGAGAGTGTTACACCAAGGGATGTGTGGAGTATCAGAGAGTGTTACAGTGAGGGGTGTGGGGTATATCAGGGAGTGTTACAGTGAAGGGTGTGGGGTATATCAGAGAGTGTTACAGTGATGGGTGTGGGGTATATCAGAGAGTGTTACAGTGAGGGGTGTGGGGTATATCAGAGTGTGTTACAGTGAGGGGTGTGGGCTATATCAGAGAGTGTTACAGTGAAGGGTGTGGGGTATATCAGAGAGTGTTACACCGAGGGATGTGTGGTGTATATCAGAGAGTGTTACAGTGAGGGGTGTGGGGTATATCAGAGAGTGTTACAGTGAGGGGTGTGGAGTATATCAGAGAGTGTTACACCAAGGGATGTGTGGTGTATCAGAGAGTGTTACAGTGAGGGGTGTGGAGTATATCAGAGAGTGTTACACCAAGGGATGTGTGGTGTATCAGAGAGTGTTACAGTGAAGGGTGTGGGGTATATCAGAGAGTGTTACAGTGAGGGGTGTGGGGTATATCAGAGTGTGTTACAGTGAAGGGTGTGGGGTATATCAGAGAGTGTTACACCGAGGGATGTGTGGTGTATCAGAGAGTGTTACAGTGAGGGGTGTGGAGTATATCAGAGAGTGTTACACCAAGGGATGTGTGGTGTATCAGAGAGTGTTACAGTGAAGGGTGTGGGGTATATCAGAGAGTGTTACAGTGAAGGGTGTGGGGTATATCAGAGAGTGTTACAGTGAAGGGTGTGGGGTATATCAGAGAGTGTTACACCGAGGGATGTGTGGTGTATCAGAGAGTGTTACAGTGAGGGGTGTGGAGTATATCAAAGAGTGTTACACCAAGGGATGTGTGGTGTATCAGAGAGTGTTACAGTGAAGGGTGTGGGGTATATCAGAGAGTGTTACAGTGAAGGGTGTGGGGTATATCAGAGAGTGTTACAGTGAAGGGTGTGGGGTATATCAGAGAGTGTTACACCGAGGGATGTGTGGTGTATCAGAGAGTGTTACAGTGAGGAGTGTGGAGTATATCAGAGAGTGTTACAGTGAGGGGTGTGGAGTATATCAGAGAGTGTTACAGTGAAGGGTGTGGGGTATATCAGAGAGTGTTACATCGAGGGATGTGTGGTGTATCAGAGAGTGTTACAGTGAGGGGTGTGGAGTATATCAGAGAGTGTTACAGTGAGGGGTGTGGAGTATATCAGAGAGTGCTACAGTGAGCGATGTGCAGTATGTTAGAGTTACAGTGAAGGGTGTGGGGTATATCAGAGTGTAAACTGTGGGGTATGGCGTATATCAGAGACAGAGTTCGCTGAGGGGTATGGGGTATATCAGAGAGAGTTCAGTGAGGGGTGTGGGGTATATCAGAGTGTTACACTGTGGGGTATAGCGTATATCAGAGAGAGTTCAGTGAGGGTTGTGGGGTATAGAGTATATCAGAGAGGGTACAGTGACAGGTGTGGGGTATATTAGAGTGTTACAGTGTGGGGTATGGAGTATATCAGAGATTGTTCTGTGAGGGGTGTGGGGTATATCAGAGTGTTACAGTGTGGGGTATAGCGTATATCAGAGAGAGTTCAGTGAGGGGTGTGGGGTATATTAGAGTGTTACAGTGTGGGGTATGGAGAATATCAGAGAGGGTACGGTGACAAGTTGGGGTATATCGGAGCGTTGCAGTGTTTGGTATATAGTATATCAGAGAGAGAGTTCAGTGAGGGGTGTTGGGCATATCAGAGTTATATAATATGGCATATGGAGAATATCAGCGAGAGTTTGGTGAGGTGTGTGGGGTATATCAGAATGTTACAGTGTGGGGTATGAAGTATATTAGATAGAGATCAGTGAAGAGTGTGGGGTATATCAGAGTGTTACAGTGTGGGCTATGGAGTATATCAGAGAGTTCAGTAAGGGGTGTTGGGTATAGCAGAGTTATACAATATGGGGTATGGAGAATATGAGAGAGGGTTCGGTGAGGAGTGTGGGGTATATCAGAGTGTTACTGTGTGGGGAATGGAGTATATCAGAAAGAGTTCGGTGAGGGATGTGGGTTATATCAGAGTGTTACAGTGTGGGGTATGGGTATATCAGAGAGAGTTCGCTGAGGGGTGTGGGGTATATCAGAGTGTTACACTGTGGGCTATGGAGTATATCAGAGAGAGTTCAGTGAGGGATGTGGGGTATATCAGAATGTTACAGTGTGGGGTATGGAGTATATCAGAGAGAGTTCGGTGAGGGGTGTGGGGTATATCAGAATGTTACAGCGTGGGGTATGGAGTATATCAGAGAGAGTTCAGTGAGGGATGTGGGGTATATCAGAATGTTACAGTGTGGGGTATGGAGTATATCAGAGAGAGTTCAGTGAGGGATGTGGGGTATATCAGAATGTTACAGTGTGGGGTATGGAGTATATCAGAGAGAGTTCAGTGAAGCATTTGTTTTAATTCAGAGTGTTATCGTGAAAGATGTCGGCTATATCAGAGAGTGTCACAGTGAGGGGTGTGGGTTATTTTAGCGTGTGGCAGTGAGGGCTATGTGGTATAACAGGGAATATTACAGTGAGGGGTGTGAGGTATATCGGAGCGTGTTACAGTGAGGGACGTCGGTTATACCAGAGCGATGTGCAGTATGTCAGAGTTACAGTCAGGGGTGTGGGGTATATTAGAGAGCGCCACAGTGAGGGGTGTGGATTATATCAGAGAATGTTACAGTGAGGGATGTGCAGTATGTTATAGTTACAGTGAGGGGTGTGGGATATATTAGGGACCACCACAATGAAGGGAGTGGGTTATTTTAGTGTGATATAGTGAGGGGTGTGTCGTCTATCAAGGGGTGTTACACTAAGGTGTGTGAGATATATCAGAGAGTGTTACACCGAGGGGTGTGGGGTATATCAGAGTGTTACAGTGAGGGCTCTGGGGTATATCAGAGAGTTACACTGAGGTGTGTGAGATATATCAGAGAGTGCTACAGCGAGGGGTGTGGGGTATATCAGAGTGTTACAGCGAGGGGTGTGGGGTATATCAGAGTGTTACAGCGAGGGGTGTGGGGTATATCAGAGTGTTACAGTGAGGGCTGTGGGGTATATCAGAGAGTGTTACACTGAGGTGTGTGAGATATATCAGAGAGTGCTACAGTGAGGGGTGTGGGGTATATCAGAGTGTTACACTCAGGTGTGTGAGATATATCAGAGAGTGCTACAGCGAGGGATGTGGGGTATATCAGAGAGTTACACTGAGGTGTGTGAGATATATCAGAGAGTGTTACAGTGAGGGCTGTGGGGTATATCGGAGAGTGTTACACTCAGGTGTGTGAGATATATCAGAGAGTGCTACAGCGAGGGGTGTGAGGTATATCAGAGAGTTACACTGAGGTGTGTGAGATATATCAGAGAGTGCTACAGCGAGGGGTGTGGGGTATATCAGAGTGTTACACTCAGGTGTGTGAGATATATCAGAGAGTGTTACAGTGAGGGCTGTGGGGTATATCGGAGAGTGTTTCAGTGAGGGGTGTGGGGTATATCAGAGTGTTACACTCAGGTGTGTGAGATATATCAGAGAGTGCTACAGCGAGGGGTGTGGGGTATATCAGAGAGTTACACTGAGGTGTGTGAGATATATCAGAGAGTGCTACAGTGAGGGGTGTGGGGTATATCAGAGAGTTACACTGAGGTGTGTGAGATATATCAGAGAGTGCTACAGTGAGGGGTGTGGGGTATATCAGAGAGTTACACTCAGGTGTGTGAGATATATCAGAGAGTGCTACAGTGAGGGGTGTGGGGTATATCAGAGAGTTACACTCAGGTGTGTGAGATATATCAGAGAGTGTTACAGTGAGGGGAGTGAGGTATATCAGAGAGTGTTACACTCAGGTGTGTGAGATATATCAGAGAGTGCTTCAGTGAGGGGTGTGGGGTATATCAGAGTGTTACACTCAGGTGTGTGAGATATATCAGAGAGTGTTACAGTGAGGTGTGTGAGATATATCAGAGAGTGCTACAGAGAGGGGTGTGGGGTATATCAGGGTGTGTTACAGTGAGGTGTGTGGGGTATATCAGAGTGTTACAGTGAGGGCTGTGGGGTATATCAGAGTTTTACAGTGAGGGCTGTGGGGTATATCGGAGAGTGTTACACTGAGGGGAGTGAGGTATATCAGAGAGTATTACACTGAGGGGAGTGAGTATATCAGAGAGTGCTACAGCGAGGGGTGTGGGGTATATCAGAGTGTTACAGTGAGGGCTGTGGGGTATATCGGAGAGTGTTACACTGAGGGGAGTGAGGTATATCAGAGAGTGCTACAGCGAGGGGTGTGAGGTATATCAGAGAGTGTTACACCGAGGGGTGTGAGGTATATCAGAGAGTGTTACAGTGAGGGCTGTGGGGTATATCAGAGAGTGTTACACTGAGGGGAGTGAGGTATATCAGAGAGTGCAACAGCGAGGGGTGTGAGGTATATCAGAGAGTGTTACACCGAGGGGTGTGAGGTATATCAGAGAGTGTTACAGTGAGGGCTGTGGGGTATATCAGAGAGTGTTACAGTGAGGGGTATGGGGTATATCAGAGAGTGTTACAGCGAGGGGTGTGAGATATATCAGAGAGTGTTACAGCGAGGGGTGTGAGGTACATCAGCGAGTGTTACACTGAGGGGAGTGAGGTATATCAGAGAGTGCTACAGCGAGGGGTGTGAGGTATATCAGAGAGTGCTACAGCGAGGGGTGTGAGGTATATCAGAGAGTGCTACAGCGAGGGGTGTGAGGTATATCAGAGAGTGCAACAGCGAGGGGTGTGGGGTATATCAGAGAGTGCTACAGCGAGGTGTGTGAGTATATTAGAGAGAGTTACACTGAGGGGAGTGAGGTATATCAGAGAGTGTTACAGTGAGGGGTGTGGTGTATATCAGAGAGTGCTACAGCGAGGTGTGTGAGTATATTAGAGAGTGTTACACCGAGGGGAGTGAGTATATTAGAGATTGTTACACTGAGGGGAGTGAGTATATCAGAGAGTGTTACACCGAGGGGAGTGAGTATATTAGAGAGTGTTACACCGAGGGGAGTGAGTATATTAGAGATTGTTACACTGAGGGAGGGAGTATATCAGAGAGTGTTACACCGAGGGGAGTGAGTATATTAGAGAGTGTTACACCGAGGGGAGTGAGTATATTAGAGAGTGTTACACCGAGGGGAGTGAGTATATTAGAGATTGTTACACTGAGGGGAGTGAGTATATCAGAGAGTGTTACACCGAGGGGAGTGAGTATATTAGAGAGTGTTACACCGAGGGGAGTGAGTATATTAGAGAGTGTTACACCGAGGGGAGTGAGTATATTAGAGAGTGTTACACCGAGGGGAGTGAGTATATTAGAGAGTGTTACACCAAGGGGAGTGAGGTATATCAGAGTGTGTTACACCGAGGGGAGTGAGGTATATCAGAGAGTGTTACACCGAGGGGAGTGAGTATATTAGAGAGTGTTACACCGAGGGGAGTGAGTATATTAGAGAGTGTTACACTGAGGGGAGTGAGTATATTAGAGAGTGTTACACCGAGGGGAGTGAGTATATTAGAGAGTGTTACACCGAGGGGAGTGAGTATATTAGAGAGTGTTACACTGAGGGGAGTGAGGTATATCAGATAGTGTTACACCGAGGGGAGTGAGTATATCAGAGAGTGTTACACCAAGGGGAGTGAGTATATTAGAGAGTGTTACACCGAGGGGAGTGAGTATATTAGAGAGTGTTACACTGAGGGGAGTGAGTATATTAGAGAGTGTTACACCGAGGGGAGTGAGGTATATCAGAGAGTGTTACACCGAGGGGGGTGAGTATATTAGAGAGTGTTACACTGAGGGGAGTGAGTATATGAGAGAGTGTTACACCGAGGGGAGTGAGGTATATCAGAGAGTGTTACACCGAGGGGAGTGAGTATATTAGAGAGTGTTACACCAAGGGGAGTGAGTATATTAGAGAGTGTTACACCGAGGGGAGTGAGGTATATCAGAGAGTGTTACACCGAGGGGAGTGAGTATATTAGAGAGTGTTACACCGAGGGGATTGAGTATATTAGAGAGTGTTACACTGAGGGGAGTGAGGTATATCAGAGAGTGTTACACCGAGGGGAGTGAGTATATTAGAGAGTGTTACACCGAGGGGAGTGAGTATATTAGAGAGTGTTACACTGAGGGGAGTGAGTATATTAGAGAGTGTTACACCGAGGGGAGTGAGTATATTAGAGAGTGTTACAGTGAGGGGAGTGAGGTATATCAGAGAGTGTTACAGTGAGGGGAGTGAGTATATTAGAGAGTGTTACACTGAGGGGAGTGAGTATATTAGAGATTGTTACACCGAGGGGAGTGAGTATATTAGAGAGTGTTACACCGAGGGGAGTGAGTATATTAGAGAGTGTTACACTGAGGGGAGTGAGTATATTAGAGAGTGTTACACTGAGGTGTGTGAGATATATCAGAGAGTGTTACACTGAGGGGAGTGAGGTATATCAGAGAGTGTTACACTGAGGGGAGTGAGTATATTAGAGAGTGTTACACTGAGGGGAGTGAGTATATTAGAGATTGTTACACTGAGGGGAGTGAGTATATCAGAGAGTGTTACACTGAGAAGTGTGGGATATATCAGAGAGTATTACAGTGAGGGGGTGTGGGGTATATCAGAGTGTTACAGTGAGGGGTGTGGGGTATATCAGAGTGTTACAGTGAGGGGTGTGGGCTATATCAGAGTGTTACAGTGAGGGGTGTGGGGTATATCAGAGTGTTACAGTGAGGGGTGTGGGCTATATCAGAGTGTTACAGTGAGGGGTGTGGGGTGTATCAGAGAGTGTTACAGTGAGGGGGTGTGAGTTATATCAGAGTGTTACGGTAAGCGGTGTGTGGTATATCAGAGAGTGTCACAGAGAGGAGTGTAGGGTATATCAGAGTGTTACAGTGAGGGGGTGTGGGGTATATCGGAGAGTGTCACAGTGAGGGGTGGAGGTTATTTCAGTTTGTTACTGTGACGGGTGTGTGGTATTTCAAGGTGAATTTCAGTGAGGGGGATGGGGCATTATAGTGTTATAGTGAGAGGTGTGGGGTATATCAGAGTGTTACAGTGAGGGGTGTGGGGTATATCAGAGTGTGTTACAGTGAGGGGTGTGGGCTATATCAGAGAGAGTTACACCGAGGGGAGTGAGGTATATCAGAGAGTGCTACAGCGAGGGGTGTGGGGTATATCATAGTGTTACAGTGAGGGGTGTGGGGTATATCAGAGTGTGTTACAGTGAGGGGTGTGGGCTATATCTGAGTGTTACAGTGAGGGGGTGTGGGGTATATCAGAGTGTTACAGTGAGCAGTGTATGGTATATCAGAGTGTCACAGTGAGGGGTGGAGGTTATTTCAGTTTGTTACTGTGAGGGGTGTGTGGTATTTCAAGGTGAATTTCGGTGAGGGGGATGGGGCATTATAGTGTTATAGTGAGATGTGTGGGGTATATCAGAGTGTTACAGTGAGGGGTGTGGGGTATATCAGAGTGTGTTACACTGAGGGGTGTGGGCTATATCAGAGTGTTACAGTGAGGGGTGTGGGCTATATCAGAGAGAGTTACACCGAGGGGAGTGAGGTATATCAGAGAGTGCTACAGCGAGGGGTGTGGGCTATATCTGAGTGTTACAGTCAGGGGGTGTGGGGTATATCAGAGAGTGTTACAGTGAGGGGGTGGGGTATATCAGAGAGTGTCACAGTGAGGGGTGTGGGGTATATCAGAGAGTGTTACAGTGATGGGTGTGGGGTATATCAGAGAGTGTTGCAGTGAGGGGGTGTGATATATCAGAGAGTGTTACAGTGATGGGTGTGGGGTATATCAGAGAGTGTTACAGTGATGGGTGTGGGGTATATCAGAGAGTGTTACAGTGATGGGGTGGGGTATATCAGGGAGTGTTACAGTGAGGGGTGTGGGGTATATCAGAGAGTTTTACAGTGAGGGGTGTGGGGTATATCAGAGAGTGTTACAGTGAGGGGTGTGGGGTATATCAGAGAGTGTTACAGTGATGGGTGTGGGGTATATCAGAGAGTGTTACAGTGATGGGTGTGGGGTATATCAGAGAGTGTTACAGTGAGGGGTGTGGGGTATATCAGAGAGTGTTACAGTGAGGGGTGTGGGGTATATCAGAGAGTGTTACAGTGAGGGGTGTGGAGTATATCAGGGAGTGTTACAGTGAGGGGTGTGGGCTATATCTGAGTTTTACAGTGAGGGGTGTGGGGTATATCAGAGAGTGTTACAGTGAGGGGTGTGGGGTATATCAGAGAGTGTTACAGTGAGGGGTATGGGGTATATCAGAGAGTGTTACAGTGAGGGGTGTGGAGTATATCAGGGAGTGTTACAGTGAGGGGTGTGGGGTATATCAGAGAGTGTTACAGTGAGGGGTGTGGGGTATATCAGAGAGTGTTACAGTGAGGGGTGTGGGGTATATCAGAGAGTGTTACAGTGAGGGGTGTGGGGTATATCAGAGAGTGTTACAGTGACGGGTGTGGGGTATATCTGAGTGTTACAGTGATGGGTGTGGGGTATATCAGGGAGTGTTACAGTGAGGGGTGTGGAGTATATCAGAGTTTTACAGTGAGGGTGTGGGGTATATCAGAGAGTGTTAGAGTGAGGAGTGTGGAGTATATCAGAGAGTGTTTCAGTGAAGGGTGTGGGGTATATCAGAATGTTTTACAGTGAGGGGTGTGGAGTATATCAGAGAGTGTTACAGTGAGGGTGTGGGGTATGTCAGAGAGTGTTACAGTAATGGGTGTGGGGTATATCAGAGATTGTGACAATGTGGGATGTGGGGTATATCAGAGTGCTATAGTGTGGAGTGTGGGGTATGTCAGATTGTTACAGTGTGGGGTATATCCGAGAATGTGCTACATTGAGGGATATAGAGTCTATCAGGGAGTGTGTTACATTGAGGGATGTAGGGTCTATCAGGGAGTGTGTTATAGTGACGGGTATATCAGAGTGTGTTACTGTCAGTGGATGTTATGGAGTGTTACAGAGAAGGGTGTGGCATATATTAGAGTGTTAAAGTGGGGGGTGTCAGATATATTAGCCTGTGTTACAGTGAGTGATGTGGGGTATGTCAGAGTGTGTTACAGTGAGTGATGTGGGGTATAACAGTGTTACAGTGAGGGGTGTGGGGTATAATTGTGTTACAGTGAGAGATGTGGGATATATCAGAGTGTGTTACAGTGAGAGATGTGCAGTTTATCAGAGCGCATTACAGTGAGGTGTATGGGGTATTACAGAGACTGTTACAGAGAATGGTGTGGGGTATATCAGAGTGTGTTACACTGAGATGTATGGGGTATGTCAGAGAAAATTACATTGAGGGGCTTGAGGTATATGAGAGTGTGTTGTGGTGAGGGGATTGGGATATTGCCATGTTACATAGAGAGGTAGGGGATATATCAAAGAGAGTTAGAGAGAGAGGTTTTGGGGTATGTCAGGGATGGGTACAAGATAAATCAGAGAGTGTTGCAGTGAGAGGTGTGCTTTATATTAGTGAGTGTTACAGTGAGGGGTAGAGAATATATCAGAGTGTGTTACAGTGAGGGGTGTGGGGTATATCAGAGAGTGTTACAGTGAGGGGTGTGGGGTATATCAGAGGGTGTCATAGTAAGAAGTATGGAGCATAACAGAGAATGTTCCAGCAAAGAGGTGTGTGATAAATCAGAGAGTGTTAGACTGAGTGATGCAGGATATATCATAGTGTTACAGTGAGGAGTATGGTGTATATCAGCAATTGTTACAGCAATGGGTGTGGCATATGTCAGAGTGTTTAAGTGGTGGGTGTGGGATATATCGGAGAGTGTTATGGTGAGGGGTGTAGGGTATATCGAAGTGTTACAGTGAGGGGTATGGGGTATATCAGTGTGTTACAGTGAGGGATATGGGGATATCATAGAATGTTTCAGTGAGGGGTGTGTAGTTACTGTGTTACAGTGAGAGCTGTGGGGTACATCTGAGGGGAGGGGAATGAGGTATATCAGAGACAGTTACAACAAGAGGTGTGTGATAATCAGAGAGGTTACAGTGAGGTGTGTGGCATATATCAGAGAATGGTAAAGTGGGGAGTGAGTGGCATATCAGAGTGTGTTACAGTAGGTAGTGTAGGGTATATCAGAGAGTATTAGTGTGTGACATATCAGAGTGGTGTGAGGTATGTCAGAGAGTGTTACACTGAGGGGTGTGGGATGTATCAGAGTACGTTACAGTGAGTGGTGTGGGGTATGTCAGAGAGTGTTACACTGAGGAGTGTGGGATGTATCAGAGTACGTTACAGTGAGTGGTGTGGGGTATGTCAGAGAGTCTTACAGTGAGTGGTGTGGGCTATGGGTTATTTCAGTGTGTTACACAGAAGGATGTGCGTTATATCAGAGTGCTGATGCGAAGGGTGTGTCGTATATCAGAGTATATTACAGTAAGGTGTATGGGGTACATCAGGCAGTGTTATAGTGAGAGGGGTGGTGTATATCAGAGGGTGTTACAGTGAGGGGTGTGGGCTATATCAGAGTGTTACGATGAGGTTTGTGGGGTATATCAGAGTGTGTCACAGTGAGGGGTGTGGGTATATAGAGAGTGTTACAGTGAAGGGTGTGTGATACATTAGAGAATTTTAGTTAGGGGTTTGCGGTACGTCAGAATGTGTCACTGTGAGTGGTTTGGTATATATCAGAGAGTCTTACAGTGAGGGGTTTGGAGTATATGAGACAGTGTTAACAGTGAGTGCTATTGGGTGTGTAAGAGAGTGTTAGAGTGAGTGTTGAGGAATATATCAAAGATGTGTGTAAAATGATATTTATATTTAACCTGCATTTTAATTATCCCTGGATCGTGAACTGAGACCTGGGAAAGGAGCTGCAATATAAACCTGTCTTGGTAGTGGTTGAGCAGAAAATCTGTTTGCTATCATTATCTTCTGTACAGTTTGTATTTGGAAGTATCTAAACTGCTACTGTCCAGATTTGCATTTCCGGTGCTCATGGTAAGAATAGAGTATAGACTGGTTGGATTCTGCGTTCTCAGTATAGAGACAGTCCATTGTTGCCCTTCACTGGCATTAAAGGTATGTTCTACCCTCGACTGCAAAATGCTTTTGAGACATCTGACAGTGTCAAAATGCTCCCCTTTAGAGTCACATGTTACTTTTTTTCTTTCATCACCTCCCTTGATGACAGCACTTCTGCATTTGAACGTCTGGACTGTAAACAGTAGCTTTCTGTAGGAACAGCAGGCGTTTGATTTTGCAGGAGTGCAGTAAGAAAGTGAACTCTTTGAGTCTGCAGGAAATCAAAGCCATGCCTTTCAATTATCCTCAACCACAGACTGGGAAAACTAGGGACAATAATGTGTGTGTTGGAGTTGAGAGTTGGCAAGGCCCCAGAGTAAACAGTAATTGGATGGTGCTGCCATCTATGACTGTTCTCACAGCCTCCTCTGTGCCTTCCCCCTATGCCTCTCAGACCACCTCCTCTTTCGCTGCTTTGTATGTTCCCTATCATCTGGCGCCATACCCCCCTCCCCCCCTCCCCCCCCCCCCCTCCTCATCCCGTGACCCCCTTCCCCTACATTTCATTTTTGCTGCCTGAAATTCCATCAGGTTTGAAAACTCGCTGTGATTTATCAGCTTTGACTACTGCCTGTGGTTACCGGTTATAGTTACTGCCTGTGGTTACCAGTTATAGTTACTGGTTGCGGTTACCAGCTACAGTTACTAACTGTGGTTAACAGTTATAGTTACTGACTGTGGTTACCAGTTACGGTTACTAACTGTGGTTACCAGCTATAATTACTGATTGTGGCTACCGGCTACAGTTACTAACTGTGGTTACAGTTATAGTTACTAACCGTGGTTACCAGCTACAGTTACTGGCTGTGGTTGCCAGTTATCATTACTGCCTGTCGTTACCAGCTACACTTACTAACTGTGGTTGTTAGCTCGAGATACTGACGGCCATTACCAGCTACAGTTTCTGGCTGAGGTTACCAGCTGTAGTTACCAACTGTTAGTACCAGTTATAGTTATTGGTTATGGTTACCAGCAATAGTTACTGGTTGTCGTTACCAGCTATAGCTAGTGATTGTGGTTACTGATTTTTGGTACTTATGTATGGTTGTTGATGTGTGGTTACTGTCTGGTTATTGGTTAGTGGCTTTTCACAAAGCTTTACACTGTGTCTCGGTACACATGACAATAAATTAAATTCTAATTCTAATTCTGGCTTTCATTACTGGCTGTGCCTGCCTGCTACCTTTTGTTACCGATGTGATTACCGACATGGTTACTGTTGTGGTTACTGATTTAGTTACTAGGTGTAGTTACTGATGTAGTTACCAGCAGTAGTTACTGATGTGGTTACCAATGTGGTTAATGGCTCTGCTGACTGATGTGGTTACCAGCTCTAATTACCCATGTGGTTATTGGCTGTGATTACTGCTGTAGTTTCATGGTATCATTTCTGTATTACAGCCCTGTGACCTGAGATGTGTTACTCCATCTTACCTTGGATCACTTGTAGCATGATCCTCTATGAGAAGTATGTTGTTCTGTTGTAACATATTAGCTTAATGTCAGCCCAGACACCTCTGTACCCGGGGGGTGTAAAGTTTGTAATGGTCGGGCCTTGGTAATGTTTTAGAATAGAGAGGCTTCGGGGGTCCAGGTTTGTTAAGTTTGTGGATTTTATCATCCGCGGGTGTGCAGAGGAGACCTCAGAAAGACATTTCTGGTCGGACTTCAATCAAAATTGAGAGTGGGCCATGTGGCAAGATGGGTGAATGGCTAGTTTTTCATGGTGGCTGGATGTGATAGTATGAGGGGTAGCCCACCATCGTCAATGGAGAGAGTCTCACACTCTTCCCACCAGCACATCAGAAGGACTTCCAAATTCAAAGTCAATCAGTCTAGACTTGAACATGAGGGCAGTATCTACAGCATCCCAGAGTGGGGTTTGAACTGGGTGCAGCCTGCAGCCAAGGTAGAGCTGCTACCACACTGCACCGCACCCAGAAATTCAGTGCGTTGACTGGAAAATACATTCCTGATGAAGGCCTTTTGCCCGAAATGTCAAATCCCCTGCTCCTCGGATGCTGCCTGACCTGCTGTGCTTTTCCAGCGCCACACTCCCGACTCTGATCTCCAGCATCTGCAGGCCTCACTTTCACCTGGAAAATACATCGACAGAGATACTGGGGAATCATTCTACATTCATCAGGTAATCCATCATGATCTGAACACAGTAATTCCTTTGCAATGACTGTAACGAGGTCAGACAGATCGACCTCACAGAACATGAGTTCCCTGATTGGGGCTGTTAGCCTGGTTCAATTAGGGAGCCCTGGCTGACAGATATAAACCGGAGCATTGGGGGCTGGTGTTCACTTGGAGAGCTGGCTCTGAGGGAGCCATGTCAGTGTCATGCACTATGCACGTGTATATAAAGGGATACCTTTCAACTGTCTGACTATGGTCATGGAGATGAACAAGGATTGGATCCACTAAAAAAGGGCCGCATGTTGGCTCAGTGTTTAGCACTGCTGCCTCAGAGTGCCAGGGACCTGGGGTCGATCCTAGCGTCGGGCGACTGTCTGTGTGGAGTTTGCACATTCTCCCCGTGTCTGCATAGGTTTCCTCCCACAATCCAAAGATGTGCAGGTTAGGGTGGATTGGCCATGCTAAATTACCCATGGTGTCCAGGGATGTGTAAGTTAGGGGCATCAGTCAGGGGCAATGCAGAGTAATAGGGTAGGAGAATGGGTCTGGATGGATGACTCTTCGGAGGGTCAGTGTGGACCTGTTGGGCTGAATGGCTTGTTTCCACACTGTAGGAGTGCTCGGGCCAGTATCTATCTAGAGATTTGGTCTGAAAGGGATCTTGCCTATTGCCCTCAAATCACATCACTGAGGTTTCAAGAAAGCTCCTCAGGCCTCAGAGCTATCTCCAGGGGGGAAGGGGAGGGAGGAGTCAGTACGACGCCCCTCTTTCAAATGAAGAAGAGTGATTAACCCTCCCTTGCCTGCTCAGTGTTCAATCCTCCGCGGTGGAGGTGAGACTTGGGGAGGCGGGCAAACGGGGAGAGGCCTTGAGCACCAGCAAACCAGGGCAGCAGACAGACTTGTCGAACTAGCTCAAAGTCACAAAGCAATCTTTCACACCGACAGTGGGGCTACTACCTGCAAATGGGGCAGTCCGAGGAAACCTGCTGAGACATCAAAGGTGATGCTGCGGTGTTGGTAATGGTAAGCCAGCTACTCACCCTCACTCAGGACCCAGGACTTGGCAACCACCTGGCCAGTGAGTACATCTGGATTATATTGACGGCTTTGTTCGTAAAGAAAATCTCACATTGACTGGCTGTGCAGTCAACTCACTCTCTCAATGTAACTTGAAGCTCATCAGGTGGTTACTGCAGACTACCGCTGGGAGAATATAATACAAATTGATAGCATTTGCTATCCTGCCCGGATATAATGAATCCAGTAAGGAATTCAGGAGAAATGCCTTGTGATCCCAATCGGATTCCGATTGTCGGAGCATGGACTGAAACTCCAAAGTCAACAAGAAAGCCGAGCCTTTGTCTGTCACGATTCCCAACATCTCCTCCCTGCACCCCCACCGCCAACACAATGGTGGCCTCCTCAATTCCTTGCGCTTTGTGGAGCGATAGCGTTTTGCAGTGCGGAAGGAGGCCGTTCGGCCCATCGTGTCTGTACAGGCTCCTGGAGTAGCTCGTCCCACTCTCCAGCCCGACCTCCATTGCCCTCTGGCTTTGTCACTTCCAAACCCATCTCCAGCTTTGTTTTGGGATCTCCTGCGGAATTTCAAATCCCAGCAACCCTCTGAGTTCCTCCTCGTTTCGCTCCTGGCTGTCTTGCTGACAATGTTGAAATGGTGACCCCTGCTTACTGATGTACCAACTCGGGGAAACAGAAGATCCTTCCTTTCCCCATCAAAATTGTTCATGACTTCGAACACCTCTACGTCTCCACTCCAAGACGAATAAGCCCAAACTCTCTGATCTCTCCCTGTAGCTGAAACTTCTTGCTCCTGGTATCATTTTAATAAATCACCTTTGAACTCTTTTCAGTGCTCTGACATCCTTCTTTAAATAACGTGCCCAGAGCTGAACACAACACCCCAAGTGTGATCTGACCAATGAGATGTAGAGATGTAGCATCACTTCCTAGCTTTCACACTCTCTAAACAATGGCACTAGTTCAATGTCCAGTGAGTGTTTGTAATTAGCTGAAAGCTCTGCTGATGGATTACAGTTGAAGGAGAAGCAATAAAATTACTTTATGTGGGGTATAGGTCTACTTTGCAGGTGATATCAAGGCTTCTCACTGGGAATAAATGTTTTGAGAGACTGGCCACTTTCAGAGAATCATGGACGTGAACCCTGCAGTCCCTCTCATCCTGCACTCCCCTCAAACTGAGCCTGTATTGTTTCTCCAGGGGGGGGCATTACCTCACATTGCTCTGTTTTGAAATTCTCCGGAATTTGTCTCCCCATTTGGCGAAATTGTCAATGACCCTCCTCAACCCGATCCTCATGATTCACTATTCTGATTGGATGGCAGAGTAGGTTTGACAGACTCAATGACCCACTATGTCTTATGGGCTGAGTGAACCAGAAGGGCTTTTACCCCAATCAATTGTTGTTTCATGATCATCGTTCATTTATTCATTTGGGGTGGCATGGTGGCTCAGTGGTGAGCACTGTTGACTCACAGCACTAGGGTCCCAGGTTCAAATCAACTCTTGGGCAACTGTCTGTGTGGAGTTTGCACCTTCTCCCCGTGTCTGCGTGGGGTTTCCTCCGGGTGCTCCAGTTTCTTCCCACAGTCCAGAGATGTGCAGGTTAGGGTGGATTGGCCATGCTAAATTATCCAATGTTGTAAGGTGCATTAGTCAGAGGGCAGTAAGTTATTCTTCAGAGGGTCAGTGTGGACTTGTTGGGCCGAAGGGCCTGTCTCCACACTGTGGGGAATCTAATCTAGTCATTACTGAGACCAGCTTTCAATTCAAGCAGAATACTTAACTGAATTTAAATTACTATGGAGGGATTTGAACATTTACCCCCACGGCTATTGCCCTGAGCCCCTGGATGTCCTGCTGCCTCACAATACCAGGGACATGGGTTCGATACCTTCCCCCCCCTTAGGCGACTGTGCGGAGTTTGCACATTCTCCCCGTTGTCTGTGTGGGTTTCCTCTGGGTGCTCCGGTTTCCTCCCACAGTCCAAAGATGTGTAGGTTAGGATGGATTGGCCATGCTAAATTGTCCAGGGATGTGTAGATTGAGTGCATTAGTCAGGGGAATTATACAGTAGGGGAATGGGTAAGGGTGGGATACTCTTCGTAGGGTCAGGGTGAACTTGTTGGGCTGAAGGGGCTGTTTCCACCCTGGAGGGATTTTAAGAAATGTTATTTATTACAAGTAAATGGACTAGCTACAAGTGAACAGTTATAAACTAGTGGCATGTAACACCACAAATTGAAACTCTATTCCCCTTTCCAACTTACCCTTACACAAACTATTACATGAACAGACAGACAAATAGACAGGGAAAATATTTCATGAGCAAAGGAAGGTGATTCAATGGTTCCTAGTCACAGTTTGCTGAGGTGATCCTCATATTGCTTCTGTCCAAATGTTGGTTCCCGGTTGGTTTTCTCTGGCTACTTCCACGGTTTCTCAAGAGACACAAGGGGGATGGTTCTCTGATCAGAGATCCCTGTCATATCAGTTAAAAAAGAAAGTCACAGCCTACAACAACTGCAAGAAGGGAAGATGAGTTAAATCACTTCAGGTTTGACTGAAGACAACGGAGAGACTGCGATGAACATGTTTCTACATGGTCTTCAATGGGGTGTACCTTCCTCAGTTATCCCAATGTACAAACCCAAACTTAATCCCTCAGTGAATAAACCAGCTTCTGGGGTGGCACAGAGGCTCAGCAGTTAGCACTGCTGCCTCACAGTGCCAGGGTCCCAAGTTCAACCCCAGCCTTGGGCGACTGGCTGTGTGGAGTTTGCACATTCTTCCCCGCGTCTGCGTGGGTTTCCTCCGGGTGCTCCGGTTTCCTCCCACAGTCCAAAATAATGTGCAGGTTAGGTGAATTAGCCGTGCTAAATTGCCCATAGTTTAAGGTGGGTGGGTTACTCTTCTGAGGGTCAGTGTGGACTTGTTGGGCCAAAGGGCCTGTTTCCACATTGTACGGAATCTAATCTAATCTCACAATCTCCACAAAAGTCAGTGTTTCAGCAGCTAAAATCCTTCTAATAACTCTTTTAATGTTCTCAGCTTCACAATCTATGATGGTGGTGGAGTAGAGCTTCTGAGGCCAATGCTTGTCCAATCCGAATGCTTTTTTTCTCATTCCTTTTACTTTTCTTCTCTCTTTCCTTTATTCATACAGTTTATTTTACTTACCGCTTGGTGAAGAGCTCAGTTGCAGTGACGACATTAGCAGCAGCAAGTAGGCCCAGCACAGCAGACTCACATAGGCCCAACTGTGTCGACTAGAGTAGGCCAAGCACCACAGACTCAAATGTATAGACTATAATAGGCCAAGCAGCATGGACTCGAGTAGGCCCAGCTGTGTAGACTAGAGTAGGCCAAGCAGCATGGACTTGAGTAGGTCCAACTGTGTAGACTATAGTAGGCCAAGCGGCATTGACTCGAGTAGGCCCAAATGTATAGACTATAATAGGTCAAGCAGCATGGACTCGAGTAGGCCCAGCTGTGTAGACTAGATTAGGCCAAGCAGCATGGACTTGAGTAGGTCCAACTGTGTAGACTATAGTAGGCCAAGCGGCATGGACTCGAGTAGGCCCAAATGTATAGACTATAATAGGCCAAGCAGCATGGACTCGAGTAGGCCCAGCTGTGTAGACTAGAGTAGGCCAAGCAGCATGGACTTGAGTAGGTCCAACTGTGTAGACTATAGTAGGCCAAGCGGCACGGACTCGAGTAGGCCCAACTGTGTAGACTAGAGTAGGCTAAGCAGCACAGACCCGAGTAGGCCCAACTGTGTAGACTAGAGTAGGCCAAGCAGCACAGACCCGAGTAGGCCCAGCTGTGTAGACTAGAGTAGGCCAAGCAGCACAGACCCGAGTAGGCCCAAAGGTATAGACTATAATAGGCCAAGCAGCATGGACTTGAATAGGCCCAGCTGTGTAGACTAGAGTAGGCCAAGCAGCATGGACTTGAGTAGGTCCAACTGTGTAGACTATAGTAGGCCAAGCGGCATGGACTCGAGTAGGCCCAACTGTGTAGACTAGAGTAGGCTAAGCAGCACAGACCCGAGTAGGCCCAGCTGTGTAGACTAGAGTAGGCCAAGCAGCACAGACCCGAGTAGGCCCAAATGTGTAGACTATAATAGGCCAAGCAGCATGGACTCGAGTAGGTCCAACTATGTAGACTAGAGTAGGCCAAGCAGCATGGACTCGAGTAGGCCCAGCTGTGTAGGCTAGAGTAGGCCAAGCAGCATGGACTTGAGTAGGTCCAACTTGGTAGACTATAGTAGGCCAAGCGGCATGGACTCGAGTAGGCCCAACTGTGTAGACTAGAGTAGGCTAAGCAGCACAGACCCGAGTAGGCCCAGCAGTGAGGACTCAGATGGGCCCAGCAGTGTGGACTTGAGTAGGCCCAGCAGCACAAACTCCAGTAGGCCTAGTAGCATAGTCTTGAGTAGGCCAGCAGAACAGACTTGAGCAGACCCAGCAGCACGGACTCGAGTAGGCCCAGCAGCGTGGACACGAGTAAGCCCAGCAGGACAGACCTGAGTAGACCTAGCAGCATGGATTTGGGTATGTCCATCAGCACGGAACTGGGTAGGCCCAGCTATGTGGATTTGTGGCAGCGATGTGCAGTGGTGTGCCACAAGGATCTGTTTTTGGGACCACTGCTGTTTGTCATTTTTATAAATGACTTAGTCGCAGGCATAGGTGGATGGGTTAGTAAATTTGCAGATGACACTAAAGTCGGTGGAGTGGTGGACAGTGTGGAAGAGTGTTACAGGTTGCAGGGGGACTTGGATAAACTGCAGAATTAGGCTGAGCGGTGGCAAATGGAGTTCAACGCAGCTAAATGTGAGGTGACGCACTTTGGGAAGCATAACAGGGAGGCAGAGTACTGGGTCAATGGTACAATTCTTGGTAGTGTGGATGTGCAGAGTGATCTTGGAGTCCATGTACATAGATGCGTGAAAGTTGCCTCCCAGGTGGATAGTGCTGTTAAGAAGGTATATGGTGTGTTAGGTTTCATTGGTAGAGGGATTGAGTTCCAGAGCTGCGTTATCATGTTGCAACTGTGCAAAACGCTAGTGTGGCCACACTTAGAATATTATGTGCAGTTCTGGTCTCCATATTTCGGGAAGGATGTGGAAGCATTGGAAAAGGTGCAGAGGAGATTTACCACAATGTTGCCTGGTCTGGAGGGAAGGTTTTATGAGGAAAAGCTGAGAGACTTGAACCTGTTCTCATTGGCAAGAACAAGTCTAAGAGGGGATTTGATAGAGATATTCAAGATGATCTGAGGATTAGATAGGGTAGACAGTGAAAGTCTTTTTCCTAGGATGATGACGTCAGCTTGTACGAGGAGGCATAACTCCAAATCGAGAGGTGATAGATTTAAGACAGATGTCAGAGGCAGGTTCTTTATGCAGAGAGTGGTAAGGGCGTGGAATGCCCTACCTGCAAATGTAGTCAACTCAGCCACATTAGGGAGATTTAAACAATCCTTGGATAAGCACATGGATGATGATGGGATAGTGTAGGGGGATGAACTGAGAACAGTTCATGGCTTGGCGAACATCGAGGGCCGAAGGGCCTGTTCTGCGCTAGATTGTTCTGTGTCAAAGATGGTTTTGGGGAGTTTGAGGTGACCCTAGTGCTGTCTCGGGGCTGCTGCTGCAGAAGTGAGCTTGGATTCCTTCTGTGTATGAGTCCAATGCAGATTCATGGAGGAGGCGACAGAGGCAGATTTGGGCCCAGTATGAGAGCCAGGGGCATCAGCAGCAGCAGCTGCATCGGTAAGGTAGGCCCAAAGTGGACTCATGGCGCTGGTGGAGTTGGGTTTGGGCCAGTGTAGTACTGGGTGGCATCAGTGGCATCTGGATTGGTCAGGTCCAGCGAGGACTCTGTGGCGAGGGTGTCGGTGGAGATGAGATGGCATCAAAGAGAGGCAACTTGCATTCCGGAAGCTGCAGCACGGAGAAGAGGACTTGGCACTGCCAACCAGACCAATGGTGGGGCAATTAACAAGGAGGAGTTTAAAGTTGATCACTCTTTCCTTGTTTCTTCATTTCTCTGCCTTTATATCTTATGTTTTGGTTCATTTTTCCGTGTTTTAAGAGCAGTCACACTATGAGACACTTTTCCATGTAATCTTTGTAACAAGATACATATTTCAATCAATAAATCAAACACTTCCAGTCATCAAAACCAGTGTTAGTGGAGGGCCAGTTCGACTGACAAATCAACTTGAGCAAATTGTCTGTCTCACACGACAATTTGTCTTTTGGTGAAGATCTGGTGTGTTTAGCCAGCTTGGGGACAACAGTTTCTGAATGGACTTTGAATTTATTTAGATACAGTCTTCCTCATGTCCATCCAAGCCGATATATTTAAAAGCCCCTCTTCCTCTTCTGGACTCTAAAGGTATTATAAGTACCACCCTTCTCTCTAATTCAGCAGGGTCACCTCATGAAGAAGCTCTGTGCAGCCTGAGGGTGCCTACATGGTACCAGCCAAATGCTCCAAGGGTTGTGTTTAGTTGAACCCAATGGCTTGAATTTTTGCCACGGTGGGAGGGGCTTCCTGTACTGGGAAAAATGGCAGAGGTGTCCAAGAGTGATAAGCCTCTCCCCTGGGAAATGGCGACTCCCAAATTGCATGGGCAAGAATGGAGGCAGGATGGATTTTACATAATGCAATCAGTACAGTACAGGAACAGGCCCTTCGGCCATGATGTTGTGTCGAACATGATGCCAATCCCTTCTGCCTGCCCTCGGTCCATACCCCTCCATTCCATGTGCTTAGCTAAAAGTCCTTTAAACGCCCCTGTTCAATCTGCCTCCACCACCCCTGGTAGTGTGTTCCAGACTCCTCCCACTCTCTGTGTAAAACACCTGCCCCTCACATCTCCTTTGACCTTTCCCCATCTCACCTTTAAGTGTGTTCCCCCTAGTAACAGACATTCTAACTCTGGGAGAAAGATTCTGACCATCAGTCCTGCCTATGCATCTCATAATTTTATACATTTCTATCAAGTCTCCCCTCAGCCTCCGCTGCTCCAGAGAAAACAACCTGACTTTTACTAACCTCTCCTTATAGCTCATACACATTGTCCAAAGTCATCTGGCCTTTTGAAATGCAGTGGGATTTCAGTAGCCTTTGTGAGTGATATTTAAAGATTAGACCTGCAAAGGACCATCCTCATCTTTGTTAATTCATTTGGATATCTAAGTTACCTCTTGGGAAAGGTAAGGTACTCCTCTGGATCTTGTCCCTGGATCTTGTCCCTGGATCGTTTTAGTATGGGTAAGGTGCCCTTTGGTGTAAACCGCCCTTTGGAATTGTTTAAACATAAGCATAAATATGTCTAAAAAGTGCAAAACTATCAGTAGCATCTGTCAAAAAGGCCCATCAGAAGAGTTACCATCAGAACACATCAAAGGGAGCATTTATCACTTCTTTCCCACACTCCTAGCCTGTCCAAGTCCTTCTACAGCCACCCCCCCCGCCCCCCCCACTCCCTCAACACTACCTGTCCCTCCAACTCTCTTTGTGTCATCTACAAACATTGCAAAAAATGTCCTTCGTTCCTTTGTCCAGATCATTAATGCATCACATGACTACTTGTGGGCTCCACACTGCCCACTGTAAAACCACCTGAGTCACTACCTGCCATCCTGAAAAAGACCCCTTTATCCCCACTCTCTGCCTTCTGCCAGTCAGCCAATCCTCGATCTGTGACAGTACCTTGCCCCTTGGCTCTTATTGAGCAGCCTTTTGTGCGGCACCTTGTCGATTACCTTCTGAAAATCCACAAAACATCCTGTCCACTGCCTCTCCTTTGTCTAACTTGCCCATTACCTCCTCAAAGAATTCTCACCGATCTGTCAGGTATGACCTGCCCTTGACGAAGCCGTGCTGACTCAGCCCTATTATACCATACACTTCCAAACACTCCGCAATCTCATCCTGAATATCAGACTCTAAAATCTTATCAATGGCTGAGGTCAGGCGAATCAGCCTATAGTTTCATGTCTTCTGCCCCTCTCCCTTCTTCAACAGGGGTGTTACATTAGCTATTTTCCAGTCCTCTGTATGATAGGTTCGGGGCATATTTTCACACAAGCTGCGTAAGTGCTCGACAGAACAATGACAGGATGGTGAAGGGGCATTTCTTGACATGGATGATAGAACATAGAACATAGAAAAATACAGTGCAGTACAGGCCCTTCAGCCCTCGATGTTGCACCGACCGAAGCCTACCTAACCTACACTAGCCCAATAACCTCCATATGCTTATCCAATGCCCGCTTAAATGACCATAAAGAGGGAGAGTCCACCACTGATACTGGCAGGGCATTCCATGAACTCACAACTTGCTGAGTAAAGAATCTACCCCTAACATCTGTCCTATACCTACCACCCCTTAATTTAAAGCTGTGTCCCCTAGTAACAGCTGACTCCATACGCGGAAAAAGGTTCTCACTGTCAACCCTATCTAAACCCCTAATCATCTTGTACACCTCTATCAAATCTCCCCTAAACCTTCTTTTCTCCAATGAGAACAGCCTTTCCTCATGGATGGATGGATCTAAGATTCTGGATTAGTGGTGCTGGAAGAGCACAGCAGTTCAGGCAGTTCAGGCAGCATCCAAGGACCAGTGAAATCGACGTTTCGGGCAAAAGCCTTTCATCAGGAATAAAGGCAGTGAGCCTGAAGCGTGGAGAGATAAGCTAGAGGAGGGTGGGGATGGGGAGAAAGTAGCATAGAGACAATGGGTGAGTGGGGGAGGAGATGAAGGTGATAGGTCAGGGAGGAGAGGATGGAGTGCATAGGTGGAAAAGGAGATAGGCAGGTAGGACAAGTCCGGACAAGTCATGGGGACAGTTACTGAGCTGGAAGTTTGGAACTAGGGTGAGGTGGGGAAGGGGAAATGAGGAAACTGTTGAAGTCTACATTGATGCCCTGGGGTTGAAGTGTTCCGAGGCAGAAGACGAGGCGTTCTTCCTCCAGGCGTCTGGTGGTGAGGGAGCGGCGGTGAAGGAGGCCCAGGACCTCCATGTCCTCGGCAGAGTGGGAGGGGGAGTTGAAATGTTGGGCCACGGGGCGGTGTGGTTGATTGGTGCGGGTGTCCCGGAGATGTTCCCTAAGAACGCCTCATCTTATCTCTGTAGCTTATCTCTCTACTCTTCAGGCTCTCTGCCTTTATTCCTGATGAAGGGCTTTTGCCCAAAGCGTCAATTTTACTGCTCCTCGGATGCTGCCTGAACTGCTGTGCTTTTCCAGCACCACTAATCCAGAATCTGGTCTCCAGCATCTGCAGAGTCATTGTTTTTACCCCAATGGATGGGTCTAGATTGGCATGATGGGGAGAGCAATGGGATTGGATGGAAGGGATGTGCATTGGCTGTGAGGGGTCATGGGAGTGGACAGGAGCACAGGTTGGCATGGGCGCAACTGGGGGGAGCATGGGCAGTAGCGAGAGGGGCATCGGTTGACTAGGTGGAACCATGGAGGTGGTTGGGATAGTGAGATGGCATTGACGGGGACACAGGGTCTGCCTGAGGGGCAGCAAAGGGGCATTTGAAGGAAGGCGGGAGGTGGGAATAACGTTTCCCATTTTGGAGACAATGCTGCCCGCCCAAGGCCGTTCCCTGGAATCAGCCAGTCTCCACAGCTGGCAGCTTCCTTCTGCCTGACCGAAGGTCGAAGCCAGACTTCACCACTACCTACCCTCAACCGAGGGTCCGGGCGATTGGCTTTTAAAGGATGGCCTGGGGGAACCCTGAGCACCAGGGAGGCAAAACCCCAGGGGCCGATGTACCTTCAGAGCCAACGCAGTGCAAAGAATCACCTTCGTCCGTTTGCTGTCTCTTCGGGCGGCTTGAGGAGCCCTGCTCTCCAGAGAGCCTCATCCTGACGAAGTGCCTGCCTTTGGTTATCTTCCCTCAGGCAGACTGCTCTCCCTTGAACGGGAGGCTGAAAGAGCGAAGGAGGATTTGTCGAGATGACTTTTGCAGCTGGTGGAAATGCTCAGTTGTCTGTGTTGCTTGGTCTGGTTTCAAAAGCCCCAGCTCCCCCGACACTCCCCCCCCCCACCCCCCACCCCCCAAACCCACCACCCTTGGCACTACTGCTCGCTGTCAAGTGCAGTCCCACCTCGGTCCAACTCTACCTGTGTGAGCAATTTGTGTGAATGAAAGCCAAATTCTCTCCCACTGCTTAATTCCCCTCGCCTTGCCTCTCCTGTGAGTTTGGCAATGGGTTTATTGCCAGCTGCACATGATCATTTACAACGGAATAAAGCTTTTCCCTTCTCAGGCTGCTCCATCATCTCACTGTGTTTATTTAAGCTCAGTTTATAGCTGCCGGAAATGCTATTGTAACATCACCATCTTGCACAGTTTCGGGCTACTCTTCTGGCACACGGTCACCTCCCTGATGCATTTCCCCCTACCCCCCCCCCCAATCTACACTGCCCTTCCTCCCTCACTGTCACCCTGTCCACGGTGCTCACTTCATGGCCATCAGACTGAACCCCCCCCCCTCCTAAATCCATGGCTCAACGCATTGATCGAGACTGCTTCCTCCGACCATCTGGAATGAATTCTTCGCAGGAGCCGCTCTTGCTGCTGTGGCTGTCAGCTTCCAGTCTGATTGATCAGCCTTCCGTCTGTGCAATATTTCATCCACCAGCCACACGCGATTCCTTTCGCTTGCAAACCCAGCTGCACAGTCCGTGGCGATAATACTCACACCTTCATACATCTCCCTGCACCCGCTGTTGGCAAATGCCCCCCCCTCCCTTATCTGGAGAGAACGTCCCTGCTAAACCGCACCCCACCGCCCCGCCTCACCTCCCCACCCCCCCGCCGCCGAGTCCGTTCCCCTTCCCTCTGTGAGCCTCCCTGCATTTGTCTATCTCCTTGCACAACCGCAGAAGTACCAAAGCTGGCCACTCGCCTGACCATGCAATTTGAAATCGAAATTAAAAATCACACAACACTAGGTTATAGTCCAACAGGTTTATTGGGAAGCACTAGCTTTCTGAGTGCTGCTCCTTCATCAGGTGATTGTGGAGTACACAATTGTAAGACACATAATTTACAAGAAATTTATTGCCGTAAGTTCTGTACCTTACAATTGTGCACTCCACAATCACTTGATGAAGGAGCAGCGCTCCGAAAGCTAGTGCTTCCAATAAAACCTGTTGGACTATAACCTGGTGTTGTGTGATTTCTAACTTAGTACACCCCAGTCCAACACCGACATCTCCATAGATTCATAGAGATGTACAGCATGGAAACAGACCCTTCGGTCCAACCCGTCCACGCCGACCAGATATCCCAACCCAATCTAGTCCCACCTGCCAGCACCCGGCCCGTATTCCTCCAAACTCTTCCTATTCATGTCCCCATCCAAACGCTTTTTAAATGTTGCAATTGTACCAGCCTCCACCACATCCTCTAGCAGCTCATTCCATACACGTACCACCCTCTGTGTGAAAAAGTTTGAAATGTTTCCGTACTTGGGAGTGAGAAACTTGAGTATGGCTGAGAGACTGAAACTTGTTGTCTTGCCCTCATCAGGACACGATTGCAAGAATCCCAAACCTCACTGGGAGCGACAATTCACACTGCGTGAGAAGATTGGTTGATGGGTGGACTGTGATTGGAGTGACGTTGCTATGGAGAACGCACCAACCAGAGGCGTTCGACAAGGTTCCCCACGGGAGACTGGTTAGCAAGGTTAGATCTCATGGAATACAGGGAGAAATAGCCATTTGGATACAGAACTGGCTCAAAGGTAGAAGACAGAGGGTGGTGGTGGAGGGTTGTTTTTCAGACTGGAGGCCTGTGACCAGTGGAGTGCCACAAGGATTGGTGATGGGCCCGCTACCTTTTGTCATTGACATAAATGATTTGGATGCGAGCATAAGAGGTACAGTTAGTAAGTTTGCAGATGACACCAAAATTGGAGGTGTAGCGGACAACGAAGAGGGTTACCTCAGATTACAACAGGATCTGGACCAGATTGGCCAATGTGCTGAGAAGTGGCAGATGGAGTTTAATTCAGATAAATGTGAGGTGCTGCATTTTGGGAAAGCAAACCTTAGCAGGACTTATACACTTAATGGTAAGGTCATAGGGAGTGTTGCTGAACAAAGAGACCTTGGAGTGCAGGTTCAGAGTTCCTTGAAAGTGGAGTCGCAGGTAGATAGGATCGTGAAGAATGTGTTTGGTATTGTTTCCTTTATTGGTCAGAGTATTGAGTACAGGAGTTGGGAGGTCATGTTGCGGCTGTACAGGACATTGGTTAGGCCACTGTTGGAATATTGCATGCAATTCTGGTCTCCTTCCTATTGGAAAGATGTTGTGAAACTTGAAAGGTTCAGAAAAGATTTACAATGATGTTGCCAGGGTTGGAGGACCTGAGCTACAGGGAGAGTCTGAACAGGCTGGGGCTGTTTTCCCTGGAGCATCGGAGGCTGAGGGGTGACCTTATAGAGGTTTACAAAATTATGAGGGGCATGGATAGGATAAATAGACAAAGTATTTTCCCTGGGGTCGGGGAGTCCAGAACTAGAGGGCATAGGTTTAGGGTGAGAGGGGAAGGTTATAAAAGACACCTAAGGGGCAACATTTTCACACAGAGGGTGGTACGTGTATGGAATGAGCTGCCAGAGGATGTGGTGGAGGCTGGTCCAATTGCAACATTTAAAGAGGCATTTGGATGGGTATATGAATAGGAAGGGTTTGGAGAGATATGGGCCGGGTGCTGGCAGGTGGGACTAGATTGGGTTGGGATATCTGGTCGGCATGGACGAGTTGGACCGAAGGGTCTGTTTCCATGCTGTACATCTCTATGACTCTATGACTCTAAGTAACGAGCAGGTTAGACCAAGGAGAACCAATGGATGTTATCTGCCTGTACTTCAAGAAGGCCTTTGATAGGGTGCTACATAGGAGGCTACTGAATAAGGTAAGGGCCCGTGGTATTGGAGGCAAGGTACTAACAGGGATAGAAGCTTGGCTGTCTGGCAGAAAGCATTGATTGCGGATAAAAGGGTCCTTCCCAGGATGGCAGCGAGTGATGAGTGGTGTTCCACAAGTGTCACTTTATACATTAATGCTCTAGATGAAGGAACTGAGGGCATTCTGGTTAGGTTTGCAGATGATACAAAGATAGGTAGACATACAGGTAACATTGAGGAGGTGGAGAGGCTGCAGAAGAATATGGACAGGTTAGGAGAGTGGGCAAAGAGGTTGCAGATTGAATACAATGTGGGAAAGTGTGAAGTCATGCACTTTGGTAGGAAGATCAGAGGCATGGACTATTTTCTAAATAGGGAGAACATTCAGAAGTCTGAAGTACAAAGAGACTTGAGAGTTCTAGTGCAGGATTCTCTCAAGGTAAACTTGCAGGTTGAGTCAGTAGATTAGATTAGATTAGATTACTTACAGTGTGGAAACAGGCCCTTCGGCCCAACAAGTCCACACTGCCCCGCCGAAGCGTAACCCACCCATACCCCTACATCTACATTTACCCCTTACCTAACAGTAGTTAGGATAGCAAATGAAATGATGTCATTTATTTCAAGAGGGTTTGAAAATAAAAGCAGGGACGTACTCCAAAGGCTCTATAAGGCTTTGGTCAGACCACATTTGGAGTATTGTGCACAGTTTGGGCCCCATATCTCAGGAGGGATGTATTGATCCTGGAGAGTGTTCAGTGGAGGTTCACTGGAATGAAAAGCTGAACATATGGGGAATGTTTGAGCATTCTGGGTTTATACTCGATGGAATTTAGAAGGATTAGGTAGGACCTAACTGAAACATACAGAATACTGAATGGTCTGGAGGAGTGGATGTTGGGAAGATGTTTCCATTGGTCAGAGAGACTAGGACCCGAGGGCACAGTCTTCAAGTAAAGGGAAGACCTGTTCGATTGGAGATAAGGAAAAACTTCATCAGCCAGAGAGTGGGGAATCTATGGAATTCACTGCCACAGAAGGCAGTGGAAGCCAGGTCACTGAGTATATATAAGACAGAGATTGATAGGTTCTCAATTATCAAGGGTTATGGGGAGAAAGCGGGAGAATGGGGTTGAGAAACTTATCAGCCATGATTGAATGGTAGACCAGACTCAATGGGCTGAATGGCCTAATTTCTGCTCCTACTTCTTATGGTCACAGACTGTTTGATCCTCTTGCAGACCATCTCCAGTCGGTCAACCTAAACCTGACATCCAGTTGACTGTTATTTTAACGCTCCCTCCTGGCTCCTGCTCTGAAGTCTCAGTCCTCAGCCAGCTGCAGAGTTCCAGGTAAGCTCAACACAACCTTAAAGGGATAATCTGTCACTTTTCAGACTTCAAGGCACTGACATTGGCTTCAACCAATGGTCCCCATCTTCCCTGTTTCATTGTGTTGTCTTTATCTGTCTTTACTTTCACATTTAGATAGTTGCTAATACTCTTATCAAGTTTTATAGATGCACCATAGAAAGCATTCTATTTGGATACATCACGGCTTGATTAGATTAGATTCCCTACAGTGTGGAAACAGGTCCTTTGGTGCAACCAGTCCACACCGACCCTCCAAAGAGTAACCCACCCAGACCCATTTCCCTCTGACTAATGCATTTAACACTACAGGCAATTTAGCACGGCCAATTCACCTGACCTGCACATCTTTGGACTGTGGGAGGAAACCGGAGCACCCGGAGGAAACCCACGCAGACACGGGGAGGATGTGCAAATTCCACACAGTCACCCGAGGCTGGAATTGAACCTGGGACCCTGGTGCTGTGAGGCAGCAGTGCTAACCACTGAGCCACCATGCCATAGTACATGCTTGGTACGGCAACTGTGCTGCCTAGGACCATTAGACACTACAGGGAGTTGTGAACACAGCCCAGCCCATTGACCCAACCTTCCGTCCACTGACTCAATTTACACTCCTCACTGCCTTGGAAAGGTAGCCAGCATCATCAAAGACCCCTCCCACCCCGGTTATAATCTCTTCCAACCTCTTCCACCAGGCAGAAGATACGAAAGCTTAAACACATGTAGCAACAGATTGAAGAACAGCTTCCTCCCTGCTTTAATTGGACTTCTGAATGGACCTCTCAAATTTTAAATTTAATGTTGATCTGCATGTTCTCTACAGCCGTGACATTGAATTCCTTGTTCTATTACCCCCAGGCATTTTGTATGGTTTGATCTGCCTGTAATGCATGGAAAGCAAAACATTTCCCTGTACCTGGGTACATGTGACAATAATAAATCAAATCAAATCAAATAGTACACACATTGCCATTCACACCTCTTTTAGTCACATTTATCTTTCTCTTTGCTTGTCTCCTTCCCCACTCCCTTTTGTCATTGTATCATTCCTGCACGTACCCCATCCCAGATGTCTTGCTCTCCTTATCATCCTGGTCCACCTTTTGCTTGTTTGAAATCTTTACACCTGAAAGGTCTTACATTGTGGGACATGGGCAATGCTGCCGGGGCAGCTGTTTGTTGTCCATCCCTCGTTGCCCTGGGCAGGGTGAGCAGTGTTGCTGCCCATTTTAGATTAGATTAGATTACTTACAGTGTGGAAACAGGCCCTTCGGCCCAACAAGTCCACACCGACCCGCCAAAGCGCAACCCACCCATTCCCGTACATTTACTCCTTACCTCACACTACAGGCAATTTAGCATGGCCAATTCACCCTGACCTGCACATCTTTGGGCTGTGGGAGGAAACCGGAGCACCCGGAGGAAACCCACGCAGACACGGGGAGAATGTGCAAACTCCACACAGTCAGTCGCCTGAGTCGGGAAGTGAACCCAGGTCTCTGGTACTGTGAGGCAGCAGTGCTAACCACTGTGCCACCGTGCCGCCCACAAGTTAGAATTTTAGTTAGAAACACCAATAGCTGTTGTGATGGAAGTGGGGAGGGGAGGGGGGGGGGGGTCAAGGATTTTGACCCAGTGACTCTGAATGAACGGCGATATATTTCCAAGTCAGGATGGTGTGTTGCTGGGCAGAGTACTTGCAGGGGGTGGTATTCCCGTGTGTCTGTTGCCCTTCGGTAGTGGGGGGTCATGGATTTCAAAGGTGTCAGAGGGCGAGTGTTTCAGGCTTTGTAGGTGTGAGCCCCTAATTCTGGTTCTCTGTATTTGTATACCCTTTGGATAAACCTCTCTCCACTCTCAGTATGTGGTCTCTATGCTTACACACCCCTGTATGTGTCTCTACGTCTCGTATATGGCTTTCCCGTGGTTTATACACACTGATATGTAGGTGCATACAGAGAAAACCAGATACAGGAATACACTTAGAGACAGATGGAAGGATATAGAGTGTGTACATATAGTTAGACCCTAGTGTGTTTCAGACAAAGCATCGTAGAATCACCACTTTCTTTAAGTAACTCTAATTGCCAGGCTTTCTGCTGCTCTGAATCCCCTATCCTTTACCTGGACTTTAAGAGAGTTAGAGCACAAGACCATAAGACGTAGGAGCAGAATTAAGCCAATTGACCATTCAAGTCTGCACTCAATCATGGCTCATCTGTTTCTTAACCCCATTCTCCTGCCTTATCCCCACAGCTCTGATCCCCTTACCAATCATGAGTAAGTTGGCTTCCACAGCCCCCCTTAGCAAAGAGTTCCACAGATGCACCACCCTCTGGCTGAAGAAATTCCTTCTCATCTCAGTTCTAAAGGGCTATGCTTTCACTTTGAGGCTGTGCCCTTGGGTCCTAGTCTCTCCCACTAGTAGAGACGTCTGCTCCAACTTGCAACCCACTCACAAAAAAAAATGTCTTCTCCCATGTTGGTTTCATCAGTAAATTTTGAAATATTGAAATTGATCTTCCCCATCAAATTGTATGTTTAGCTATATTGTAATTGGTGTTAATGCATAAGGTGTTGGGATTCACATAAAAACAGAATTAGAAGAATTTATCAATATCTGCAGTAAAAAAATCAACACTGTGATAAGCCTAGTCATACACACAATGAAAACATTACATTCCTAGACAGAAGAGTATTTAAACTGGTATCAAAGAACAGGCATAAGTTAGCAAGAAAAGATTTATTTTTAAATGACTGGCATAAACTTCTACATACATCACCTAAAAACACTGACTGGTGAAGCCTCAGCTAATGCGTTCCCATTGCATATGCACACAGCTGGAACATTTTGCTCAAGTAGTTATTATCGTTTTTGTTAACTACACTTCAGATATCAATTTCTGATTAAATATTAAACGTTTTTCCAGTATTCTATCCAGTCAAATCAACTGAATTTCTGCCAGGGATATAAAGTCCAGAATTTACACAACCTTAACCTAGAGATTCCACATTCATTTGAAGGGGGTTCATTACCTAAGCAACTTCTACACTTATTATTTGTGTCTTTTGAAACTGCTCACTGCTTCTCTATTCACAGGGTGCTTCTCTCCCATATTTGTTGCTGATAGGTTGATTAGAGAGTATATCAGCAGCAAGCCCGTGAGAAAACCAGCCCACGAATGGAGACGCAACTCCTTTCCTTTCTCTTCCATTTTGTCTATGAGCTGACCTTTCTCTGATTGGTCACCTCTGTGAGAATTTTCCATGTTATTTGGGTATTTTCACCCACTGCCCCCTGCATTTTAACTATTGATGCACATTCCTGCAACTGTCTTTCCCTGTGTGTACGGTATCTGTAACTGGCTCTCTCCATGTGTTTTCAGAGAAAGGTTCCTGTCATTTTAATTCACTGGACTAGTGAATTAGTGCTCTGAGGGTCATGGATTCAAGTCCCACTGTGGCAGAGTTGGAGTTTAAATACAACTAATGAATGCAGGAATTGTGACCGTGAAACCAGAAATAATAGCTGTAAACATCCCTTCATTAAAAGAAGGAAATCTACCATCCTTACCTGCTCTGCCCTTTTTGTGATTGCAGATCGTATGCAATTTCATTTGCTCTTATAGTAACTGCTATTTGAAGCCACACAGTTCAAGGATAATTAGCAATGGGCAACAGATACTAACCTTGGGCAATGCTATCCACAGCTGCGTGCCCAATCCCTATATCTGTCTGTGTTATGCACTCTTTCGGTATAGATCTCTGTATATGTGTGTGAGAATGCATACATTTTGCTGTGATTCATGTCTAGAAATTTCCTGTTGGATTGATCCTTCTCTGTATCAGTCTCTGTTTTACGCATTCTTGTCTTTGTGTTCACCTCTTTGCATGTGTGTGAATATACTTTGCTCTGATCCATGTTTCGGAGTTTCTGTCTTTCTGCGTACACCCTCTTTGCCTGTCTCTGTATATGCATTCCTCTCTGTAGAACATCCTTCTAAGTATACACGTCTATATGTGTGTTTGTGTGTGTGTGTGTGTGTGTGTGTGTATACGAGTGTGTGCGTGTGTGTGTGACAGATACCCTCCATGCAGTTGATCCACGTTTAATGAACTCCTTGTTGAGACAGGCTTTCTCTCACTCTGTGAGCACCCTCTTATCTTTGTGTGTACAGTTGTGTGCGTGTGTACTTCTTGCTCTGACCCATGCTTAGGTATGTCCCTGGGTCTGGGTCTGATTCCTGTTGAAGGGCGTTTGCCCGAAACGTCGATTTTACTGCTCCTTGGATGCTGCCTGAACTGCTGTGCTTTCCAGCACCACTAATCCAGAATCTGGTTTCCAGCTTCTGCAAGTCATTGTTTTTACCTCTGGGTCTGTACAGTTGGGTCTCTCTCTGTCTCCGTGTACCCTGCGTTCCTAAGCGTACATCCTTCTCTGTGAGTACACCCCTCTCCATGAATACACTTTGTGGGTGGGTGGGACACGTGTACACGGCATTGCTTAGCTCTCGGCTCAACAATCTGTCATTCGGCTCTCACCTTTGGCTTGCCTGCCCGTTTGAAGTTGCCGGGCCCACACCTGATTGGTCGGGGACGCCTCTGTGACGTCACGGATTCCCCACAGCCCACAGGGTAATTGAGTGACCGGCACCCCCCCCTCCCCCTCCAATCGCCACCCTCAGCCAATGGGAAGGCGGCGGTCGTCCCCCACCCCCACCCCCCCCCCCCCGCGCTCGGATGAACAGAGCGTGGTGGCGGGTTGGGGGGGGGCAAGAACCAGCGGCGATTGGCGAGAAAATCGGGGCGGCGCCTTTGGCCGGAGGGGGGCGCACAGGAGCCCGGCTTTGGGGCGGCGGGGGCTGGACGAAGGCGAGTGGCCAGCATCGCATTGGAGGCAGGCGAAGCAGTGGCGGAGTTTTGCAGAGCAGAAAAAGGGGGCATGGTTTAATTCACCAGCACATTATCACTCCCACGTCTGAGCCACAGGCAAGTGGGTCGTTCACCCCCCACCCCCCACCTCCCCAACAACAAAAAAAAATTTCCGAGCCCCGGGAACACACCAGAGGTTTTAAAAGGCCAAAAAAAAGAGAGAGAGAAAAGCCAGCCCCTCTTCCCATCGCAGTGACAACACTCTCCAGGATAAGTGCAGCCTCCCTGCAAACAGAGAGAAAAAAACCCAATACATGGAGCTATAGACCGGACGCAAGACGGGCTCTCCCGAAATATAAGCCACTCTCCGCTTTCTTTCATCCCTCTCCTCACCTCTCTCTCTCTCTCTCTCTTCCCATTCACATCCACCACTGCCCACCCCTTTCCCTTTCCACTGGCATTCCCCTTCCCTCCTCCCCTCCTCATCTGCTGACCAACTTCCCACCCCCCTCCCCCACCCCCCTCCTTCCCCAAAGCCGACCTGTCGCCCTCCAGTAAAAAGTGACCCGGTGTTGCAGCTGGGAGCCCGGGGACCATGGATTTGCCGAGGTCCCCTCCGACGAGGAAGAGCCCGATATGGAACTCGAGTTTAGCTGTTTTCATTTTGACCCTAGTTCTGTGGCAATCGTCGGGGATCCAGGCAGGTAAGTGAGACGCGCCTCGCCTGATTTCGGTCAATGGAAGTTTCGAACCTGCTCTTCTCTCTCTCTCTCTCTCTCTCTCTCTCGCCTGTTTGTTTTTTCCCCCCCGAACCGTTCGGGCTGTGGGCGATTCTAGCAAGGAAGAATAAGGTGTTGGGAAAACGGCAGACGGACGAAGAAAGGGAGCAAGTGTGAGAAGGCAGAGGCGGTGCAGACAAATATACAGCTGAGAAAATAAAAAGATGTGGCGAGCGATTTTTGAAATAGAGGTCTTTAACAAACCTCCTCTGTGTTGCTACAAATGGGGAGGCCAGCTACCTGGACGCTGGTTGCAAAATTATTTCAGTTTGCAAACTTCTCATTCTATTGCGAACGTTGCAGTCGTTCATTCTCCCTCGCTACCTTTTTTTGTTTTGTTTCTTGAGTCTGAGTTTATTCTGACTTTTGTTTGAGCTTTCAGGTGAATGGGTTGAGTGCCGCTGGGAGCTCAGAACGGTCGGCGGCTCAGTTGTCAATCAGAGTGGAACTGTCTGTCAGAAACTTTCTCTCTCTCTCTCTCTCTCTCTCTCCCTGAAGGGGCGCACTTGTTTGAAATGATAGAGAAGGAAAGATTCTAGCACGGTCACCTTTTCTCCAGTTAGGGGGAGGGAGGGGGGAGGGTGCGGAAGGGAATGCGGTTCCAGACGGAATCTGGTCCCATTCTGATTGTGTGTGTGTGTTGGGATGAGGGGCGATTGCGAGGGGAGGTGGTGTGCGGGAAGGGGGTGGAGGGGAGGGGGTTGACTGTGGGAGAGATGGAAAGAAAAGTAAGTGGAGACTCCAGCACTGCCAACCTTTCC
>NC_092768.1:38591336-38638836 GCF_047496795.1 Chiloscyllium punctatum
TGTGTGTGGGTGGGTGCATGGGGGTGTGTGTGGGTGGGTGGGTGCATGGGGGTGGGTGGGTGGGTGCATGGGGGTGGGTGTGTGTGTGTGGGTGCATGGGGGTGTGTGTGTGGGTGTGGGTGGGTGCATGGGGGTGGGTGTGGGTGGGTGCATGGGGTGGGTGTGGGTGGGTGGGTGCATGGGGGTGTGTGTGTGGGTGTGGGTGGGTGCATGGGGGTGGGTGTGGGTGGGTGGTGGGTGGGTGCATGGGGGTGTGTGTGTGGGTGTGGGTGGGTGCATGGGGGTGGGTGTGTGTGGGTGGGTGTGTGTGGGTGGGTGTGGGTGGGTGCATGGGGGTGGGTGTGGGTGGGTGTGTGTGGGTGCATGGGGGGTGGGTGTGGGTGGGTGTGGGTGGGTGCATGGGGGTGGGTGTGGGTGGGTGCATGGGGGTGGGTGTGGGTGGGTGTGTGTGGGTGCATGGGGGTGGGTGTGGGTGGGTGCATGGGGGTGGGTGTGGGTGGGTGCATGGGTGTGTGTGTGGGTGGGTGCATGGGGGTGGGTGTGGGTGGGTGCATGGGGGTGTGTGTGGGTGTGGGTGGGTGCATGGGGGTGTGTGTGGGTGTGGGTGGGTGCATGGGGGTGGGTGGGTGTTTGTATGGGGTGTGTTTGGGTGGATGGGTGTGTATGGGTGGCTGTGTGTGTATGGGTGGGTGTGTGTAAGGGGTGTGTGGATGGGTGTGTATGGGGTGTGTGTGGGTGGGTGTGTGTATGGGGTGTGTGTGTGGGTGGGTGGGTGTGTGTATGGGGTGTGTATGTGGGGTGTGTGTGTGGGTGGGTGTGTGTATGGGGTGTGTATGTGAGGTGTGTGTGTATGGGGTATGTGTGGGTGGGTGGGTGTGTATGTGGGTGGGTGGGTGTGTGTAGGGTGGATGGGTGTGTGTGTTTGTATGGGGGTGTGTGTGTGTGTGTGGATGGGTGTGTGTATGGATGGATGGGTGTGTGTGTTTGTATGGGGGTGTGTGTGTATGGATGGATGTGTGTATGGATGGATGGGTGTGTGTGTTTGTATGGGGGTGTGTGTGTATGGATGGATGTGTGTATGGATGGATGGGTGTGTGTGTTTGTATGGGGGGGGTGTGTGTGTGTGTGGATGGGTGTGTGTATGGATGGATAGGTGTGTGTGTTTGTATGGGGTGTGTGTGTGTGGATGGGTGTGTGTATGGATGGATGGGTGTGTGTGTTTGTATGGGGGGTGGGTGTGTGTGTGGATGGGTGTGTGTATGGATGGATGGGTGTGTGTGTTTGTATGGGGGGTGTGTGTGTGTGGATGGGTGTGTGTATGGATGGATAGGTGTGTGTGTTTGTATGGGGTGTGTGTGTGTGTGTGGATGGGTGTGTGTATGGATGGATGGGTGTGTGTGTTTGTATGGGGGGTGTGTGTGTGTGTGGATGGGTGTGTGTGTGGATGGATAGGTGTGTGTGTTTGTATGGGGGTGTGTGTGTGTGGATGGGTGTGTGTGTGGATGGATGGGTGTGTGTGTTTGTATGGGGTGTGTGTGTGTGTGTATGGATGGATGGGTGTGTGTGTTTGTATGGGGTGTGTGTGTGTGTGGATGGGTGTGTGTGTGTGTGGATGGGTGTGTGTATGGATGGATGGGTGTGTGTATGGATGGATGGGTGTGTGTGTTTGTATGGGGGGTGTGTGTGTGTGTGTGGATGGGTGTGTGTATGGATGGATGGGTGTGTGTGTTTGTATGGGGGTGTGTGTGTGTGGATGGGTGTGTGTATGGATGGATGGGTGTGTGTGTTTGTATGGGGGGGTGTGTATGGATGGATGTGTGTATGGATGGATGGGTGTGTGTGTTTGTATGGGGGGTGTGTGTGTGTGTGGATGGGTGTGTGTATGGATGGATGGGTGTGTGTGTTTGTATGGGGGGTGTGTGTGTGTGTGGATGGGTGTGTGTATGGATGGATGGGTGTGTGTGTTTGTATGGGGGTGTGTGTGTGTGGGTGGGTGTGTGTATGGATGGATGGGTGTGTGTGTTTGTATGGGGGGTGGGTGTGTGTGTGGATGGGTGTGTGTATGGATGGATGGGTGTGTGTGTTTGTATGGGGGTGTGTGTGTGTGGATGGGTGTGTGTATGGATGGATGGGTGTGTGTGTTTGTATGGGGGTGTGTGTGTGTGGAAGGGTGTGTGTGTTTGTATGGGGGGGTCGGTGTGTGGATGGGTGTGTGTATGGATGGATGGGTGTGTGTGTTTGTATGGGGGGTGTGTGTGTGTGTGGATGGGTGTGTGTATGGATGGATGGGTGTGTGTGTTTGTATGGGGGTGTGTGTGTGGATGGGTGTGTGTATGGATGGATGGGTGTGTGTGTTTGTATGGGGTGTGTGTGTGTGTGTGGATGGGTGTGTGTATGGATGGATGGGTGTGTGTGTTTGTATGGGGGGTGTGTGTGTGTGTGGATGGGTGTGTGTGTGGATGGATAGGTGTGTGTGTTTGTATGGGGGGTGTGTGTGTGTGGATGGGTGTGTGTGTGGATGGATGGGTGTGTGTGTTTGTATGGGGTGTGTGTGTGTGTGGATGGGTGTGTGTGTGTGTGGATGGGTGTGTGTATGGATGGGATGGGTGTGTGTATGGATGGATGGGTGTGTGTGTTTGTATGGGGGGTGTGTGTGTGTGTGTGGATGGGTGTGTGTATGGATGGATGGGTGTGTGTGTTTGTAATGGGGGTGTGTGTGTGTGGATGGGTGTGTGTATGGATGGATAGGTGTGTGTGTTTGTATGGGGGTGTGTGTGTGTGGATGGGTGTGTGTATGGATGGATGGGTGTGTGTGTTTGTATGGGGGTGTGGTGTGTGTGTGGATGGGTGTGTGTATGGATGGATGGGTGTGTGTGTTTGTATGGGGGGTGTGTGTGTGGATGGGTGTGTGTATGGATGGATAGGTGTGTGTGTTGTATGGGGTGTGTGTGTGTGTGTGGATGGGTGTGTGTATGGATGGATGGATGTGTGTGTTTGTATGGGGGGTGTGTGTGTGTGTGGATGGGTGTGTGTGTGGATGGATAGGTGTGTGTGTTTGTATGGGGGTGTGTGTGTGTGGATGGGTGTGTGTGTGATGGATGGTGTGTGTGTTGTATGGGGTGTGTGTGTGTGTGGATGGGTGTGTGTATGGATGGATGGGTGTGTGTGTTTGTATGGGGTGTGTGTGTGTGTGGATGGGTGTGTGTGTGTGTGGATGGGTGTGTGTATGGATGGATGGGTGTGTGTATGGATGGATGGGTGTGTGTGTTTGTATGGGGGGTGTGTGTGTGTGTGTGGATGGGTGTGTGTATGGATGGATGGGTGTGTGTGTTTGTATGGGGGTGTGTGTGTGTGGATGGGTGTGTGTATGGATGGATGGGTGTGTGTGTTTGTATGGGGGGGGTGTGTATGGATGGATGTGTGTATGGATGGATGGGTGTGTGTGTTTGTATGGGGGGGTGTGGTGTGTGTGTGGATGGGTGTGTGTATGGATGGATGGGTGTGTGTGTTTGTATGGGGGGTGTGTGTGTGTGTGGATGGGTGTGTGTATGGATGGATGGGTGTGTGTGTTTGTATGGGGGTGTGTGTGTGTGGGTGGGTGTGTGTATGGATGGATGGGTGTGTGTGTTTGTATGGGGGGTGTGTGTGTGTGTGGATGGGTGTGTGTATGGATGGATGGGTGTGTGTGTTTGTATGGGGGTGTGTGTGTGTGGATGGGTGTGTGTATGGATGGATGGGTGTGTGTGTTTGTATGGGGGTGTGTGTGTGTGTGGAAGGGTGTGTGTGTTTGTATGGGGGGGGTCGGTGTGTGGATGGGTGTGTGTATGGATGGATGGGTGTGTGTGTTTGTATGGGGGGTGTGTGTGTGTGTGTGGATGGGTGTGTGTATGGATGGATGGGTGTGTGTGTTTGTATGGGGGTGTGTGTGTGGATGGGTGTGTGTATGGATGGATGGGTGTGTGTGTTTGTATGGGGTGTGTGTGTGTGTGTGGATGGGTGTGTGTGTTTGTATGGGGGGGTGTGTGTGTGTGTGGATGGGTGTGTGTATGGATGGATGGGTGTGTGTGTTTGTATGGGGGGGTGGGTGTGTGTGGATGGGTGTGTGTATGGATGGATGGGTGTGTGTGTTTGTATGGGGGGGGTGTATGGATGGTTGGGTGTATGGATGGATGGGTGTGTGTGTTTGTATGGGGGGGGTGTGTGTGTGTGTGGATGGGTGTGTGTATGGATGGATGGGTGTGTGTGTTTGTATGGGGTGTGTGTGTGTGTGTGGATGGGTGTGTGTATGGATGGATGGGTGTGTGTGTTTGTATGGGTGGGTGTGTGTGTGTGGATGGGTGTGTGTGTTTGTATGGGGGGGGTGTATGGATGGATGGGTGTGTGTGTTTGTATGGGGGGGTGGGTGTATGGATGGGTGTGTGTGTTTGTATGGGGGGTGTGTGTGTGTGTGTGGATGGGTGTGTGTGTGTGTTTGTATGGGGGGGTGCGTGTGTGTGGATGGATCTGTGTATGGATGGATGGGTGTGTGTGTTTGTATGGGGGGGGTGTGTGTGTGTGTGTGGATGGGTGTGTGTATGGATGGATGGGTGTGTGTGTTTGTATGGGGGGGTGGGTGTATGGATGGGTGTGTGTGTTTGTATGGGGGGTGTGTGTGTGTGTGTGGATGGGTGTGTGTATGGATGGATGGGTATGTGTGTTTGTATGGGTGTGTGTGTGTGTGTGTGTGTGGATGGGTGTGTGTATGGATGGATGGGTGTGTGTGTTTGTATGGGGGGGGTGTGTGTGTGTGGATGGGTGTGTGTGTTTGTATGGGTGTGTGTGTGTGTGTGGATGGGTGTGTGTATGGATGGATGGGTGTGTGTGTTTGTATGGGGGGGGTGGGTGTGTGGATGGGTGTGTGTATGGATGGATGGGTGTGTGTGTTTGTATGGGGGTGTGTGTGTGTGTGGATGGGTGTGTGTGTTTGTATGGGGGTGTGTGTGTGTGGATGGGTGTGTGTATGGATGGATGGGTGTGTGTGTTTGTATGGGGGGGGTGGGTGTGTGTGTGTGGATGGGTGTGTGTGTTTGTATGGGGGGGTGGGTGTGTGTATGGATGGATGTGTGTATGGATGGATGGGTGTGTGTGTTTGTATGGGGGGGGTGGGTGTGTGTGTGTGGATGGGTGTGTGTGTTTGTATGGGGGGGGTGTGTGGGTGTGTGGATGGGTGTGTGTATGGATGGATGGGTGTGTGTGTTTGTATGGGGGGGGTGGGTGTGTGTGTGTGGATGGGTGTGTGTGTTTGTATGGGGGGGGTGTGTGGGTGTGTGGATGGGTGTGTGTATGGATGGATGGGTGTGTGTGTTTGTATGGGGGGGGGTGGGTGTGTGTGTGTGGATGGGTGTGTGTGTTTGTATGGGGGGGGTGTGTGGGTGTGTGGATGGGTGTGTGTATGGATGGATGGGTTTGTGTGTTTGTATGGGGGTGGGTGGGTGTGTGTGTGTGGATGGGTGTGTGTGTTTGTATGGGGGTGGGTGGGTGTGTGTGTGTGTCCCTTCCCACAGCCTACACTGCCCACTGACTGTTGACCCTGTGCCCGGTCTTGCCCAGGTTGGAATGAGCTCCTGATCGCCTCATTCTCGCACCGGTCAATAACAGTGAGGGATGGCATCCTGCTGGCCACCGGGCTCCACGTTCACCGTAACAGTGCGCACAGCGCCGGCGTTGGAGCCATCTTCGACAGGTAGGAGTGGGTGTGGCACCGGTGCCCACGGCTTGACCGCATGGAGTGGTCGTAGAGTATGGGGACGGAGTGTGCGAATGTGTAGGTTAGGGACTGCAGAGTGCAGCTTGTTGCCGGTGGGTGAGTGACACCGGAGCCAGGTGGAGGTAGGGGCCGCTGTCATTGCGCTCTCACTCGGCTGGACCCCACTACAACCACCTCACCACGAGGAGTCACCCCCACACCCGGCAGGTACGGGAAACCAGACGTTTGGATGGTGAAGGTGGCTGACCTCAGGCTGGAATTAAAGCGTTTCTTGTTATTGTGGGGAGGGGGGGGAGATTTGCTGACCCCCTGCTCCCAGAACAAGTGCAGTCGGTGCAGCCCATCTCGACCTGACCCTGTCCCTGTCCCTGTCCTGGGAGTGTTTGATGGGGAACAGTGTAGAGGGAGCTTTACTCTGTATCTAACCCCCGTGCTGTCCCTGCCCTGGGAGTGTTTGATGGGGGACAGTGTAGAGGGAGCTTTACTCTGTATCTAACCCCATGATGTCCCTGTCCTGGGAGTGTGTGATGGGGGGCAGTGTAGAGGGAGCTTTACTCTGTATCTAACCCCATGCTGTCCCTGTCCTGGGAGTGTTTGATGGGGACAGTGTAGAGGGAGCTTTACTCTGTATCTAACCCCGTGCTGTCCCGGTCCTGGGAGTGTTTGATGGGGACAGTGTAGAGGGAGCTTTACTCTGTATCTAACCCCGTGCTGTCCCTGTCCTGGGAGTGTTTGATGGGGACAGTGTAGAGGGAGCTTTACTCTGTATCTAACCCCATGCTGTCCCTGTCCTGGGAGTGTTTGATGGGGGACAGTGTAGAGAGAGCTTTACCCTGTATCTTACCCCGTGCTGTCCCTGTCCTGGGAGTGTTTGATGGGGACAGTGTCGAGGGAGCTTTACTCTGTATCTAACCCTGTGCTGTCCCTGTCCTGGGAGTGTTTGATGGGGGGGACAGTGTAGAGGGAGCTTTACCCTGTATCTCACCCCATGCTGTCCCTACAAGCTAAACATTGGAAACTGGCCTGAACTGTGGGGACAGACGATAACTGGATGTTGCTGCACCTCACACTGAACACGAAATACTGATGCCTCCTGGAATTGGCCTGGGATTCACTCTCAGTTTGGGTTATATGATGCTTTGTGTTCTAATTGTCACTGTGTGTTTTGTATGATGTGTGCCGTTTACCAGCCTCTTCTCTACATTGTGCCCCCCACCCACCCTCCTCCCCGGCTTCCCCTCAGAGTGCTGACTGAGCTGGTCTCCAAGATGAGAGACATGGAGATGGACAAGACTGAGCTCGGTTGCCTACGAGCGATTATCCTCTTCAACTCAGGTTCGTGGTGCCCCAGCAACCCAGGGTGGGAAGCAGGAAGGAATACAGCAGCGCCCAGGGATCAGCCAGTGGCGCTGGGAGGTCAGATGAGACCAAGGTCAGGAAAAGCTGCACTGAGAGTCTGGAGGACGATCCACACACGGACCCTGACCTCCGCGCCCCCCCCACCGAACCCTGCTCAGACACTGATACTGACACCTGACCCCTGACCCCTGACCCTAACCCTAACCCTGCCCAGACACTGATACTGACCCCTGACCCTAACCCTGTTCAGACACTGATACTGACCCCTGACCCTAACCCTGCCCTGACACTGACCCCTGACACTGACCCTGACCCTGCCCAGACACTTGATACTGACCCCTAACCCTAACCCTAACCCTAACCCTGACCTTGACCCTAACCTTAACCCTAACCTTAACCCTAACCTTAACCCTGCCCAGACACTGACACGGACCCCTAACCCTGATACTGCCCGGACACTGCCACTGACCCTCAACCCTAACCCCCCAGACATTGACACTGACCCCTAACCCTAACCCCAACCCTAACCCTAATCCTGCCTAGACACTGACACTGACACTGACCCCTAACTGTAACGCTGCCCAGACGCTGACATTGACGTGTAACCATAACCCTGGTTAAGGGATGGTTTAAGGTACACCCCTGTGTAGTACTCCAGGGCGGAGAGAGAGAGGGGGGGCGGGGGGGGGGGAGGTCAGTTGTTGAGAGATGGTGCCTGGTGTGTCCAGGACTGTTCTCGGCAGCGTTTCAGTGAGCCGAGTTTGTTTTTAATCATTGTACCCGTGAACAAAACGCACGATCAGTGTTGAATCAGCTCTTTGACGTAATGTTTCTATTGGGACCTCAGGATCTCCTTCAGATAATCTGATATTCGGCTAATTGATATTGCTCTGTATAGATTAGTAGGGTATGGGACTGGGTCTGGGTGGGTTACTCTTCAGGGGGTCGGTGTGGACATGCTGGGCTGAAGGGCCTGTTTCCACACTGAGTATTTAAATTCTCTGATCCAAAACAAATCTGTCCGAGGTGTGGACTCAGTAGGCTTAATGGCCTACTAGCACACTGTATGGATTGTGTTCCTTGACTCCATGAGTTGATGTTCACCTCTGAGGGTAGCACGGTGGCTCAGTGGGTTAGCACTGCTGCCTCACAGCACCAGGGTCCCAGGTTCGATTCCAGCCTGGGGCAGCCTGTCTGTGTGGAGTTTGCACATCCTCCCCGCGTCTGCGTCGGCTTCCTCCCAAAGTCCATCTCAAGTGGTACACTGCCGATGTTGCGGCCTGCATTCAGGTTTGCCCCAGTGCTGTCCGCCAACGAGCCAGCCCCTCCCCCCCCGCCCACCGCCTGTGCAGGGAGATGGATCCGGACCGTCGCAGGATCACCGATCCACCACAACCGGTTTCCTAACCGCAGTGTCCCCATGCCCTGCAGATGCCAAGGGGCTGTCGAACCCGTTGGAGGTGGAAATGCTGCGAGAGAAAGTTTACGCTTCACTCGAGTCTTACTGCAAGCAGAAGTACCCAGAGCAGCTTGGCAGGTGAGGGCACGACTGAGGGAAGGGGAGAAGAGGGGTTGAGCTAAAGGCTCATTGAGGTTAGTGTCAAGGGCAGAAGAGGGTGCGAAGAGGTGTTATTTTGGGGCATTGAGGTGGGTAAACCGGTGCTAATGGGGTTATGGAAGGAGGGGTAAAGGAGGCATTAATGGGGTTATCGGGCATAAAGGGGGCATTAATGGGGTTGTTGGGGGTAAAGGAGACATTAATGGGGTTATTGGGGGTAAAGGAGGCATTAATGGGGTTATGGAGAAGAGTAAAGGAGACATTAATGGGGTTATTGGGGGTAAAGGAGGCATTAATGGGGTTATGGAGAAGAGTAAAGGAGACATTAATGGGGTTATTGGGGGTAAAGGTGCATTAATGGGGTTATGATCTTGCATCTGTATTGTCCGTGACGGTGTTCCCTCCTGTCTCTGTGTCCCGCTCCTTCCCCCGTATCCCACTCCTTCCCCCCCTCCCCTTTCCCCCTGTCCCCTTTCCCCCTCTCCCCCCTCCCCCCTCCCCAGGTTTGCCAAGCTCCTGCTCCGCCTCCCTGCTCTGCGCTCCATTGGACTCAAGTGCCTGGAGCACCTGTTCTTCTTCAAGCTGATCGGGGACACTCCCATCGACACCTTCCTCATGGAAATGCTCGAGGCACCTCACCAGCTCCCCTGAGCAACCCTGTCCCCACACTGGGTGGGGGGGGGGTGCTGCTTCCCCCTCCCCGTCCTCTCATCCCCCAGCCAGAGCCAGAGTCTGCCCAGACACCCACCGCTGGGCGGATTGCGCGGTGGCTGTGCTACAGTCAGGGTACAGACGGGAGTGCCCTGTCCCAGAGATGCAGGTCCTGGGGAGAGCGGGGTCAAAGTGCAGGGAGCGTGGGCGCCGCGCCTACCCAACGCGTCATCTACACACCCGACACTGCGAATCTGTCCCCCTCCCCTCGCTCATCTACGCACGCCTCCCTCTCTCTCCCTCCCCACTCCTGCCCGGCTCACTCGCCCAACCCATCTCAGCGTTCCCTGAGGATTCCTCGCTAAGTGAGGCCAGTCTGCAGATACAAGATGGGAGGGCAGGAAAAGCCACCGACGTTTCATCAGACTCAGCCTGGCTCAGAGTGTTGTGTGTGTGTGTGTGTGTGTGTCTCTCTCCACGCTAAGGGAGAGCACGGAGGGCCATTCAGGCTGTGGACGGGTGGCCACAGAGCTGCCTGTATGTTGGAGCAGTGAGCACCGATGGGATACAGAGCCTGCCGCCCCCCACCCCCCACCCCTCCCCTCTACGTCAGGCAGCATCAGTCAGCAGGGACTGCAGCATGGGACCATGGGCTGGCACATCCCGTGCTCAGGATGGGGCCCAGCGGAAGGCGCTCAGACTCTTTGTGGGGGAGGGGGAGAAGGGGTTTAGCGTCCAGTCAGGACTCGGACTAGCTCGCTGATGGGAACGGTAACTGCAGTGAGTTAACATGGTTGAATGTTTGGATCGATAACTGACATTGCTTCACAGGCTGGCCCGGAATCGTTAATGGATTAGAATCTAGTTCTTTACTTTGTATTTAAGCTGTGCTTTACCTGTCCCAGGAGGGTTTGATGAGGGACAGTGTAGAGGGAGCTTTACCCTGTATCTAACCCCATGCTGTCCCTGTTCTGGGAGTGTTTGATGGGGGGCAGTGTAGAGGGAGCTTTACCCTGTATCTAACCCCGTGCTGTCCTGTCCTGGGAGTGTTTGATGGGGGGCAGTGTAGAGGGAGCTTTACCCTGTATCTAACCCCATGCTGTCTCTGTTCTGGGAGAGTTTGATGGGGGACAGTGTAGAGGGAGCTTTACTCTGTGTATAACCCCGTGCTGTCCCTGTCCTGGGAGTGTTTGATGGGGGACAGTGTAGAGGGAGCTTTACTCTGTATCTAACCCCATGCTGTCCCTGTCCTGGGAGTGTTTGATGGGGGACAGTGTAGAGGGAGCTTTACTCTGTATCTAACCCCATGCTGTCCCTGTCCTGGGAGTGTTTGATGGGGGACAGTGTAGAGGGAGCTTTACTCTGTATCTAACCCCGTGCTGTCCCTGCCCTGGGAGTGTTTGATGGGGAACAGTGTAGAGGGAGCTTTACTCTGTATCTAACACCGTGCTGTCCCTGTCCCTGGGAGTGTTTGATGGGGAACAGTGTAGAGTGAGCTTTACTCTGTATCTAACCCCGTGCTGTCCCTCCTGGGAGTGTTTGATGGGGACATTGTAGAGGGAGCTTTACTCTGTATCTAACCCCATGCTGTCCCTGTCTGAACTGAATAAGATTCCTTCACTGAGCATTGACATCCTTTATCCTTTGGGGTTTAATCCATGTAGCTTTACTCCAGGACCCGACTGGACATGACCAACAGGCCCAGATACCAAGCCAGTGGCCTACGATAGAAGCTTTGTAAGTGACTAGGGAGAAATGGACTGAGGTTTTGTCTGCACACGCTGCTCCATTGAACTGTTACATCAACTGGTCTTTGCACATTTGCAGGTAGTTTTCAGTTATTGAGGGTCAGATTATACTTACCGGCATGTTTTACAAAATAGTGTCATTGTGATGTTTTTGGACATGTATTTTGGTATCAAGCACATTAAAAATGAATCCCATTGTAACGCGACCTTTTCCCCCAGCTGACTGTGTGTTGCAAACGTCCAGTGTCTGCTCAAAGCAGCACGGATGTGGCTCTTATGCATTCTGAGGGTAAAGTCAAGGATTTATGGCCAACCCTTAGAAAGTGTTGGGGGGTGGGGGGGGGGGGGGGGTGGTGGGGGGGGGGGGGGAGGTGGTTGCGGGGGGGGGTGGAGTGAGCTGTCTCCTTCAGTCGCTCCAGTTTGGGGAGGGGGGGGGGGGCGGTTGGGGGGGGGGGGGGAGGTGGCATGATCTTCAAAGGTTGACTGTGCACTCAATGGGGGCTGCGTGGTCTGCTTCGGCGATGTAGGTATCTATGATTCCCTTCTCTCTTGAAGGGCATTAGTAAAGGGTGAGGTAAAGGGTGGTGGCGTAACAGGAGCACCCAGAGGAGGAGTTGGACGGGTGTTTGAAAAGGGCAGAAGGAACGCAAGGCTGGATGGAGGGACCATGAGGAGAGCCGGCTGAGTTAGACTGGGGTAGGTTCCCGAGTCAGAAACCCATCACCCTGAGCTTATGCCACTTCCAAACACACCGAAAGGGGAACACAGTGGCCTTGCTTTCTCTCTGCCTTCCCACGGCCACTTCTGTCGAATCCCTTCAGTGTGGAAGCAGGCCAATCGGCCCATCAGGTGCATACTCGCCCGCCAAAGAACATCCCCAGCCTCTCACTCGACCTCTGCATTCCCCAATCCGCCCTGACCCTGCCCGTCTTTGGACTGTGGGAGGAAGCCGGAGCACCCGGAGGAAACCCACGCAGACACGGGGAGAACGTGCAAACTCCACACAGTTAATCACCCCGAGGGTGGGATCGAACCCGGGTCTCTGGCTCCGTGAGGCACCGTACCACACTCTCCTGCAATGTACCTCTCTCACTCACACCGGATAATGTCTATGTACGTTGCTGACCTTCCACTTTCCAGCTCACCCTTGGATTGAACATCAACGCTCCCATTCCAAGCAGGAACTCCTGGGACAGGGTCGCCATGAACTGTGAAGGTGTGACGGCAGCAACCCAGGTTTAACCTCCCGCCACCCCAGTTCCCCTGGGGCTCCCTGTAAATGCGAGAGGGGAGGAGAGTGTGGGACTGAAAAGGTTAACCCCCCCCCCTCCCACTGGGATTGGACTGTCAGAAGGGAGAGGATGGATGGAAGGATCTTTTGTGAAGAGGTTGGGGGTGAAGGAATGGTAGTGAGACCAGAGAGAGAGAGAGAGAGAGTAGGCCACCATTTCTTAATGTGGCGGGGTAACTGCCTAAGTGCCCTCACCACCTTCCCTGTGCCAGCTTGGTGATGTTTGTGGCCGTTTAGCCATCTTTGAAGGGTAGGGTTTGTGAGTGTGGGCTGTTGGGCTGCTTTTATGAATCGACCCGTGACTGGCATCTCCTGGGCGCCTCACTCCCGCCTGCCCGTGTCTGTGTATCGATGTGCCTTTCTTGCACCCCCTGACCATTGGCCGGTCTCCAGCTCTGCTGACGATACAGGCCAGTCTGCCTGGATCCCAGGGATCTGGTCTGTGCAAGGACCAAGGCTGCTATCCTCAGCAGCTCCACTAGAGTGCAGCGCTGCTCCAGGGACCAGAGCCAGGGACTGACAGAGGGGGTGGAGCTCTGTGTGCAAGTGGCCGGGTGAATGAACATGGAGCTCTGCACCCTCTCTCTATCCCTGTTAGCCTTCCACACCCTTGGGGGGGGGGGGGGGGGGGATGTGGGGTGGTCGATGGGTGGCAACTGTGTCCCCAAAAAGGGAGTTCACTCTTCAATTCTCACTGGTGGCATATTCACTTAAAGCTGTCCATTAGCCCAGGGGTGTGTATCTGTCTGTCTGTCTGTCTGTGTACCTCCTTGTGTATGCGTCTCTGTGTACGTGAATATCTTCTGTGTGTATGTCTGTGTGGGCATCTCTGTGTATGTATGTCTGCATACCTGTACCTAGAACCACAGAATCCCTACGGTGCAAACACAGGCCATTCAGCCCAACCAGTCCACACTGACCCTCTGAAGAGTAACCCACCCAGACCCATTTCTCCCACTCTATTGCATACATTCCTCTGCCTAATACACCTAACCTACACATCCCTGGACACTCTGGGCAATTGAGCATGGCCAGTTCACCTGATCTGCACACCTTTGGATTATGTGTGTGTATCTGAGTGTCTATATCTATCTGTATGTGTATGTATATCTGTGCGTCTATACATGTATTTGTATGTGTCTATATCTGTGTGTATGTATATGTGTGTCTATATATAGTATTTGTATGAGTGTGTCTATATTGTGTGCATCTGTTTTGTGTGCATGTGTCTAAATTTGTATGTGTGTCTCTATCTGTATGTGTCTGTGTGTCTAAATCTGTATCTGTGTGTCTGTATGTGTCTATCTCTGTGTGTGTGTGTGTGTCTATGTGTGTCTATCTCTGTGTCTGTGTGTGTGTGTGTGTGTGTGTGTGTCTCTGTGTGTATGTCTATATCTGTGTGTGTCTCAATAGCTGTTGTCTCCTGTCAGAGATGTTTGTAGTTTGGCAGCTGTGCTGCTGCCCAGATGACTGAGGGATGTCAGGTTTGATGGAGTGGAAGTTGACCAGAAGATGGGACGGGAGGTGGCCAGGGACTTGAGTTTGTGGAGGAGGGACTGGAGAGGTAGGTGATTGTTCTGCTCACAGTAACATTACGGTGCTAGAAAGGTCCCCAGCTCCCTGACCTCTATCCCCGGCTCCCTGACCTCTATCCCCGGCTCCCTGACCTCTATCCCCAGCTCCCTGACCTCTATCCCCAGCTCCCTGACCTCTATCCCCAGCTCCCTGACCTCTATCCCCGGCTCCCTGACCTCTATCCCCGGCTCCCTGACCTCTATCCCCAGCTCCCTGACCTCTATCCCCGGCTCCCTGACCTCTATCCCCGGCTCCCTGACCTCTATCCCCAGCTCCCTGACCTCTATCCCCAGCTCCCTGACCTCTATCCCCGGCTCCCTGACCTCTATCCCCGGCTCCCTGACCTCTATCCCCGGCTCCCTGACCTCTATCCCCAGCTCCCTGACCTCTATCCCCAGCTCCCTGACCTCTATCCCCAGCTCCCTGACCTCTATCCCCGGCTCCCTGACCTCTATCCCCGGCTCCCTGACCTCTATCCCCAGCTCCCTGACCTCTATCCCCAGCTCCCTGACCTCCAGCCTTGGTGGGTGGTGACCATGTCCTTAGTTCCTGCAGTACACCATGATGTGCCAGTCAGTAAAGGGGCCTTTATGGTAAGAGCCTGCTTACCTGGTAGGCCTGGGCATTGGGTGGTAGAGTTTGACCCCTGACCCCAGGATCTCTCTGAGTGCGTTAGAGCCAATAAAGCACAGCGGCCCCTTCCCCAACACCACCCCCACTGCCATGGAGGAGGCACTGCCCACTGGGGGATTCTGGGGAAAAGCCCCCTTTGCCGTCGACGCACAGGAACTGGTATTCAATCTCGCCGCTGCTTGGAGCGCCGTGTTCGGTTCGGGTCTCCCTGCTGTAGCAAGGATGTTGTGGAACTTGACAGGGTTCAGAAAAGATTTACAAGGATGTTGGAAGGGTTTGAGCGACAGAGTGGGGGGCTGAACAGGCTGGGGCTGTTTTCCCTGGAGCGTCGGGGGCTGAGGGGTGACCTAGAGGTTTATAAAATCATGAGGGGGCATGGACAGGGTAAATAGACAAAAGTCTTTTCCCTGGGGTAGGGGGAGTCCAGAACTAGAGGGGATAGGTTTAGGGTGAGAGGGGAAAAATATAAAAGAGACCTAAGGGGCAACGTTTTCACGCAGAGGGTGGTACAGGTATGGAATGGGCTGCCAGAGGAAGTGATGGAAGTTGGTACAATTACAGAGAAACCTCCAATATCCAAACGACACAGGCTGGGGGCGTATCTTATTCGGCTAATCAAATGCCTGATAGCACAATTTAGCCAAGCATTGAGACCTTGCAATCTTGCCTAAATAGTCTGAAATCCGTACAGTCAGTGTTCCTCTCTACAGCGTTTAAAAGGCAGCTGGATAGGTTTATGAATAGGAAGGGTCAAATGGGACTAGATTGGGTTAGGATATCTGGTCGGTATGGACCAGTTGGACCGAAGGGTCTGATTCCATGCTCTCCATCTCTGACTCCAGGTCACTCGTGCTCCAGAGGAGGGAGGGCTCCTGTCAAGTCAGTCCTGCCTCCCTTCTCCCCCAGAGCCCAGAATACCATTTGAGATCCCAATGTGGGGGGGGGGGTGGTGCCCCCTTTGATCTCTGATCTGTGGATCGCATTAGTGGAAGCGATGCCAGTTGGGAGTCTGCGGTGTGCAGTAGCCAAGTCAGATTCACTGCAGCTGAGAGGGGTTTGAAATGAGTGGAGAGGAGCCGGCGCCAAACTGTTTGAGTACTTGACACAAGAAATCACCTCACGCTCCCCCAAGGTTCCAGGCAATTGCTGCTGCAGCTGCTTTGAGTCAGACCTGAGCGATATGTGATAATACTTAAGTCCAGCCTTGATGGATGTGTAATATTAATCAACTCCTGCAGGCCCAATCAGACATTTGCCAAAAGCATTAAAATGGTATTTTTGAGCTCGTTTGAGAAATGAATCGTCTGTACAAATAAATTGAAAGCATAAAACATCAGGCAGCGAGAGAGAGAGAGAGAGGAGGGGGGGGAGAAAACAGAGTGGTACAGATGCTGCGATTCCAAGAGGGGAACAGAAGATATGGGAAATATCCAGCAGGTCTGTTGGAGAGAGAGAGAGCTACCATTCCACCTGGATGTAGAGGGTAGGGTAACGCACGATGCATTTTGACCAACTGAGTGCGGTTGAAGGGCAGCGTGATTCAAGAGGAATGGCTGAGGCTGGAAGGCCAAAGGTTCCCAATGAAGGCAGCGTAAAGAAACGCAACAGGAGAGGCATGAATGGCTGACTGCCGGGTGCAGGAGAAAGGGATGGGAATGCAGCGATCGCCAGAAACGAAGCACGGAAGACGCAAGAGCAAAAGAGGATGTCGACAATGGAGGCTGGCAGCCCAGGCTGGGGACCGCTGGGAGGAACGAAGCTGAGGGGTTGGCCGAAGGGGCAGGCCCAGGACGGGGAGGTCAGGCTGGGAACCAGGAGGAGACCACCGACGGGAGGGACGGGAATTTCTGGATGACACCTGTGGACTGGAGGGAAGAAGTTTCCAAAGAGGTCACACCGAGCACCAGATCCCATGTGCAAACCTGAGAAACGCAACATGTCAGCAGGGACTTGGGTTGGCGGTGGGAAATGGGCGGGGTTACGGGGATTGGGTAGGGGGCGGTGGGAAATGGGCGGGGTTACGGGGATTGGGTAGGGGCGATGGGAAATGGGCGGGGTTACGGGGATTGGGTAGGGGGCGATGGGAAATGGGCGGGGTTACAGGAATTGGGTAGGGGAGTGATGGGAAATGGGCGGGGTTACGGGGATTGGGTAGGGTGGGCGGTGGGAAATGGGCAGGGTTACGGGGATTGGGTAGGGGGGGGGCGGTGGGAAATGGGCGGGGTTACGGGGATTGGGTAGGGGGGCGGTGGGTCTGGGTGGGATGCTGTTCGGAGGGGCAGTATGGCCTGCTTTCACACTAGCGATTCTATCATCGAAGAGTGTGGCACAGGAAAAGCACAGTCGGTTAGGCCCACTTTGTGTTACAGGAGAATCGAGGTTTAGTGCATGAGTCTTTGATGAAGGGCTCCTGCCCAAATCCTTGACTCTCCTGCTCCTCAGATGCTGCCCTGACCTGCTGTGCTTTTCCAGCTCCACACTCTTCGACTCTGACTGTCCAGCATCTGCAGTCCTCACTCTCCCCCTGCGGGGGTTCTATGATTGGCATCTACCTGACAGTGTGGAAAATATCCCAGGTACATCCTGTCCACAAAGATAACAGGACAAATCCAAGCCTGGCCAGTTACTGTCCCACTGGCCTCCTCTTGCTCATCAGGAAAGTGATGGCAGGGGTCATTATCGAGTAACACCCACTCAGCAATAACCTGCTCAGTGATGCCCAGGTTGGGTTCTGTCAGGGCCACTCAGCTCCTGACTTCATTACAGCCTCAGTTCAAACATGGATAAAAGAGCTGGATTCCAGAGGGGAGGGGAGAGGGACAGCCCTTGACATCAAGGCTGCATTCGACCGAGTGTGGCATCAAGGAGCCCTGGCAAAACTGGAATCAATGGGTATCAGAGGGCAAACTCTCCAGTGGTTATAATCATAGCTGGCACAAAGCTTTGAAGGCCAGACATCCCCACTCCAGGATTTCCTTGGGGCTGGTACCAACCTGATCTAAGAAGTTATTAAACCCTGTTGGAGCCGGTGGGACTCAGTCCTGGTCCTCTTAGTTCAGAGCTCCGTCCCGAGGCATCGTGTCTGAGCCCCCAACCATCTTTGGCTGCTTCATCGATGCCTTCACCGCTCCGTCATTCCTACTATCTCAACCCCCCCCCCCCCACCCCACCCACCCAAACACCGCAATGATGCTTTCACAGGCAAAAGCTAAAATTGTTCGAAATACTCAGCATCCGCAGAGAGAGAGAAAGCAGAGTGAACGCTTTGAATCCGATGACCCTTCCTCAGAACTGATGGCAGCTCGGGACAAGGTGGGGGGGGGATTTGTGCAGAAGGTGGGATGGGAGGAGGAGTGAGCGTTAGGTGGAGGTAGAGGACCAATAAGAGAGGAATCCAGTTGGGACAGACAAAGGAAGGGGGGGGTGGGGGGGTGGAGAGCACTTTGGGCAGAGTCTGGGTGTACCAAGGGCCTGCCATTCAGTGAGTGCTGCCTGATCTTGTCCCCTCTCCCAGAGTGCGTCACCTCACATTGACCAGGGTTCGTTTCCATTTGAGGATGAGCCCAGATACTGCCCGTTGGATGAGCTCACCCCTGCCATCGGTCAGAGGAACCTGAATCCCCACAGGACTGCCAGTGGCGGCTGGGTGAGGAACTGGCTGGCTGTGGGAACAGTGGCAGTCAGTAATCGAGAGGGCGAGGTTAGTAAATCTTCATGGTAAACAACGCCCGGCCAAGCTAAAGCAGCAGGAAACCCTTCCTTTGAGGTGGTGCACACAATGAAAGTCCTGCAGAGTTCCAAATTACTGGCCTCACATGCCTTCCATAAATATAGAACGGCTTTATTTCTGAGTGTTGGAACACATCCCGTTCAATTTGTAGGAATATGTAATTTGGAAATTCCTCAGGAGTTGAGTCTACTTCTGCTCACAGCGTCAACCCATTTGGAGAATCAGACAGTAAAGTCATGGAGGAGGATATATCAGAATCCCGTTGTGAGTAAGCCACCTCCTGACTCCCAACAGCATCTCCAAGGCACAGGTCAGGAGGGTGACGGAATACTCCCCAGTTGCCTAGATGGGTGCGACCCCCAACAACACTCAAGAAGCCCAACACCATCCGGGACAAAGCAGCCCCCCCCCCCCCCCACTTGATTGGCCCCACACCCACAAGCATCCACTCCCTCCCCCCCGACACTCAGTAACAGCCGTGTGTACTATCTACAAGACACACTGCAGACATTCACCAAAGATCCTCAGGCAGCACCTTCCAAACCCACGGCCACTTCCATCGAGAAGGACGAAGGTAGTAGATACATGGGAACCCCACCACCTGCAGGTTCCCCTCCAAGCCCCTCACCATCCTGACTTGGAAATATAATCAGTGTTCCTTCACTGGCCCTGGGTCAAGATTAGATTAGATTAGATTCCCCACAGAGTGGCAACAGGCCCTTTGGCCCAACCAGTCCACACCGACCTTCCGAAGAGTAACCCACCCTGTCCCATTTCCCTCTGACTAATGTACCTACCACTACGGACAATTTCCAATGGCCAATCCATCCTAACCTGCACCTCTTTTGGACTGTGGGAGGAAACCGGAGCACCTGGAGGAAACCCACGCAGACACGGGGAGGATGTGCAAACTCCACACAGACAGTCGCTCGAGGCTGGAATCGAACCGGGGTCCCTGGTGCTGTGAGACAGCAGTGCTAACCCACTGAGCCACCATGGCACCCATAAACATCCTGGAATTCCCTGTCTATCAGAGCTGTGTCTGCTCCTTACTTGCTTCTCCTTAGCAAAAAGGCCATTCAGACCTTCAGGTCTGCTCCACTGATCAATTGGATGATCTTCGACACCTCAATGTCATTTTCTCTGACTCCCTTCATCTTCCTTGGTACCTTTAATATCTGGAAATCTACCTGTCTCTCTGGTGAACATGCGGAATGGCTGAGATTCCCTCTGGGGTAGAGAATTCCAAGGCTGCAGCGGCCTTGGGGTGAAGAGGTTCCTCCTCATCTCCGTCCTAACTGGCCTTCCTGGTATTCTGAAAATATGCCTTTTCCTGCCTTCGCTCTGCCAGGCTTTTCTCATCTTCCGAAGGCCTCAGGATACAGGCCTGACCCCGCGCCCCACCCCCACTCCTCAGTCTCACTGCGTAATGCAGCCAACACCGACTGCAATCCCTCCAAGGAAAGCGAATCCTTCCTTAGGTGAGCCGGCCAAAACTGGGCACAGTGTTCCTGGTGTGGGTCTCACCAAACAAATGTGGTGCAGACATTCCTGCACTCCAAGCCCATGGTGACAAAGGCCAACGCACCCTTTGTATTCTGAAAGACTTACTGCACAGGAGCTTTTAGTGACTGATGAACGTTTGGATGCCAATACCTCCCTGTCTCTGAGAATCCTCCAGTGTGGAAATAGACCATTCGGCCCGTCCAGTCCACATCGAGTGTCTGAAGAGCGCCCACCTCAGCCCTGTAACCCCTCACCCACCTAGCCTGCACATCCCTGGACGAGTTGGCACGGCCAGACCATCTAATCTTTGGACTGTGGGAGGAGACCCACGCAGGCACGGGGAGAACGTGCCAACTCCACTCAGTCACCCCGAGGGTGGAATCGAACTCGGGTCCCTGGCGCGGTGAGGCAGCAGCACTACCCGCTGAGACGCCATGCTGCCTCTTCCTGTTCGATAATCCACACCCGACAGAAGAGTCAATGGACTCCAAACGTTCACTCCGTTTCTCTCTCTCAGCACGGACGCTGCCAGTTGTAAGGGTGGACAAGGCCTGTGTGGAGCATAACCCCAGAATGTACTGAGCACATCCCTCTGCACTGTGCTCTCTCTGTGACTCATAGCTATTTATATACTCGGTCGACTGCTCTTTTTAAGAGTTTTAAATATCTACAGGTTATTTACGTTGGCTGAGTCAGGGTAGGTTTAGTGTGAAGTATTTCTCAGTCTGTCTGCTTCAAACGAGTGAGCCGATTTTAAAGAGATAGTCAGCAGAGGTTTGTCTGGAGAGTGGAAACCTGTAAGCTTGGAATGACTGGCTGCGATCTAAATTTGGTTAATTGAATAAATCTGGTATGAATGCTTAATGTTTGGCAGATGCGAGATGGTGGTTACAGCCACATGTAGTTCAACAATGTCCTCCGGGGACGACAAACTGCCCTCTTTAATCAGCTGCACGTGACCTCTGACCCACAGCAATGTGGTCAGCTCCGAATCACTCACTAAAGTCACCTAGCAAGTCAGTCGCAGCTCACCACAATATTCTGAGGGGTTGTAGTGAAGGATGGAAGGAGAATTCTAACAGAGTGAGCAATTCCCAGACTCCCTGCATGATTAAACAAATGACTATTTAACCAAGAGAGAGAAAATGTGCCCTTGAAATTGGCAAGGAACCTTTGTGACACACTAATGCCAGGCAGTGGGTGCCTCTGAAAGAAAGAATCCAGCTGTCCTCCTCCTGCCATTCAATGGAGTCACCATCTCTGAATCCCCTGCCATCCTGGCATTTACCATTGACCAGAAACTGAACTGGACCAGCTGGACACAAACTGTGCCAGGGATAGGCCAAGAGTGGCGCAGTGGGACCGTTCTGGGTCCATAACCCAGCGGTCAATGGATCAAAACCATCCTCTGCTTTGGGTGGCACGGTGGCTCAGTGGTTAGCACTGCTGCCTCACAGCGCCAGGGTCGCAGGTTCGACTCCAGCCTCGGGTGACTGACTGTGTGGAGTTTGCACATTCTCCCCGTGTCTGCGTGGGTTTCCTCCCACAGTCCAAAGATGTGCAGGCCAGGTGAATTGGCCATGCTAAATTGTCCCATAGTGCTAGGTGCATTAGTCAGAGGGAAATGGGTCTGGGTGGGTTACTCTTCAGAGGGGCAGTGTGGACTTGTTGGGCCGAAGGGCCTGTTTTCGCTTTGTAGGGAATCTTTTCTAAAACAGATCAGAGCATTGAATTTCTATGGAGACTAACTCACCTCCTGACCCCTCCCCCAGCCTGCCCACCATCTCCAAGGCACAGGTCAGGAGGGTGATGGAATACTCCCCAGTTGCCCTGGGTGGGTACAGCCCCAACAACACTCAAGAAGCCCGACACCATCCAGGACAAAGCAGCCCCCCCCCCACTTGATTGGCCCCACACCCACAAGCATCCACTCCCCCCCCCCCCACCGACACTCAGTAACAGCCGTGCGTACTATCTACAAGACACACTGCAGAAACTCACCAAAGATCCTCAGGCAGCACCTTCCAAACCCACGGCCACTTCCATCTAGGACAAGGTCAGCAGATACATGGGAACGCCACCTCCTGCAGGTTCCCCTCCAAGCCCCTCACCATCCTGACTTGGAAACGTAATCGCCGTTCCCTCACTGTCACTGGGTCAAAATCCCAGAACTCTCTTTACGACAGCACTGGGGCCATCATTACACCCCAAGGTACAGGATTGATTGAAGATGGCAGCTCACCCCCTCACCTCCACAGTAAGGCTGGGCGATGAACATTGACCTAGCCAGCGACACCCACTCTCTGTGAAAGAAAACAAGCCCAGACACAGAGTCAGACAGCTTTTGGGTGATTCCTGGCCTCTTGCCTCTTAGCCTGACGATGTAGGGTCACAGTAGATCCGGAGGTGGGAGTGCTTCATGTCATCCTGTCCTGCTGAGTGGGACCGTGAACTGGCAGCTGAAGCTGGCCCTTGTGGAAGAGCAGGCTGACCCTGGGACTTCTGTTAAGGTCTGACCCTCATTCAGCTCCTCACGAGAGCAGCCTCTCTGTGGGCATCTGTCACCGCGGCGGGTTGGTGCATGTTCCCGCCAGTAGTTCTCCCATTCTGGAGTTTTCCCGATGGCCCAGCCGTGCCTCCGAGCGAGTGCATGTGTTCCAGCTGGTTCGAACCTCCGCCTGGGGTGGAGGGGAGTGGGGGGGGAGGGGGCTTGCGTCTTGAATTCTCTCGCCGATGTGCCATTGGGCGTCGGTTGCAAAATTGTCAAAACCAACTGAGTTTTTTTCCCCTCAGTGAGGCCATTCAGGGTCGGAGGTCAAGAGGGTAGACGGAGTTAGGGCAGCTCAACCATGAGCTTGTCACATGGGGAAACGGGATTGTGGGGTCAGGATGGCTTCAGCCTGCTCCAACCCCTCACTCCCCCACCCCCCCCCCCCACCCCCCCACCCCGTGCTGGCTTCTGATTGGGTGTACACAATGGTGTCTCTGTGTGCCCACCACATGTGACCGTTTGCACATGTACCTGGTGTGTGTGTTTGGTTTTGGATATTTCCAGTCTCTCAGTCTCCCGTGGCTGACTCTCGGCCCGGAGTGCAGGGGAGGGGTCTCTCGGCCCAGAGTGCAGGGGGGTCTCTCGGCCCGGAGTGTGGGGGGGGTCTCTCAGCCCGGAGTGCGGGGGGGGGGGGGGTCTCTCAGCCCGGAGTGCGGGGGGGGTCTCTCAGCCCGGAGTGGGGGTCCCTCCCTTGGCCCGGAGTGGGGTTCTCTCAATCCGGAGTGGGAGGGGGGCTCTCTCTCTCAGCCCGGAGTGGGGGAGGGGGGTCTCTCGGTCTGGAGTGGGGGTCTCTTGGCCCAGAGTGGGGGAGGGGGGTCTCTCGGTCTGGAGTGGGGGTCTCTTGGCCCAGAGTGGGGGAGGGGGTCTCTCTCTCTCTGCCCAGAATGGGGGGGAGGCGGGTTCTCTCTCTCGGACAGGAGTGGGGTGGGGGGGTGGGGTCTCTCTCTCTCTCTCTCGGCCTGGAGTGGGGGAGGGGGTCTCTCTCTCTCTCTCTCTCTCTCTCTCTCGGCCCAGAGTGGGGGGAATCTCTCAGCCCGGAGTGGAGATCCCTCGGCCTAGCCTCCGAGGCAGTGAGAACCTGCGCCAGTGTGTACCCAATAACTGGAGGCCGCGAGTGGGCACTTCAGCGGTAACCATAGCAACGTGGCCCAGTGCAGGAGAATCCCCTCTGGTATCTGCGGCAGCTGGGGTCTCCCGGGGAGTGAGGTACCCCAGTGGATTGGGCCCCAGCAAACGCTCATTAAAGACTCTCGAACTTTGTTTTTCTCGTTTATATTCAGAAGGACTTTGATGTGAATTATTATCTTATTACAGTAGTTCTTCCCCCCCCCTCCTCATACCCGCGGGGATATGCTTCAAGACATTCTGTAGGAGCTTGAAACCGCAGATAGGTGCAAACCCATTCATTTCAATGGGAAACATACCTTCCCAGCAGCCTCCTGGTCCCTGGTTCCAGAACATTCCCTATAATATCTTCGCACCGCGGTAAACCGTGGGTAACTGAAACAGTGGAAAACGATTCCGTGGATGCGGGCATCACCTTGTACTCTACGTTTCTGCTCATTCTACAGAGGCCTGTTATGCTGAACTTTTTAAAACTTGTTTCTCTCTTTCACTTGAGAGTGTGTTGCTGGAAAAGCACAGCAGGTCAGGCACCATCCGAGGAGCAGGAGAATCGACATTTCGGGCATAGGCGCTTCATCAGGAGGGGATTACGCCCGAAACGTCGACTCTCCTGCTCCTCGGATGCTGCCTGACCTGCTGTGCTTTCCCAGCACCACACTCTCAACTCTGATCTCCAGCATCTGCAGTTCCTCACACTCTCCTTCTCTCTTTTGCGACCTAGTTTTGTATCTATGTGCCCTAGTACCTAAGATGGCACAGTGTCAGACGCCATTATACGCTGTCCTCCTCTCCTTGAGTACACAGGACAATAAAATCTAAACCTAAATATTTGTGGTTATGCGGCGATGTGTTCTCAAATGTAAGTGCATGAGGGTGTATGTGCATTTAAACATCCCCAAACCGGGAAAGGAAATATTAGACCAGGTGACCAGGAGCTCAGTTAAGGAATTGGGTTTTTGGGAACGTCTTAAAGAGGGAGAGCAGGGGCGAAGATTGAAGGGAGAGACTTCGGAGCCTGGAGACCTGGAATCTGAAGCTACAGCCATCAAGACCAGAGAGATCAAAGTCAGGAGGGCTCCAGAGATCAGAGTGCAGATAACTCGGTGGGTTGTGGGGCTGGGGGGGGGAATGATAAAAGAATTGAAATAAAGGAATGAGCATTTTTAAACTTGCTATGTGGCCTGCCCAGGCACACGTGGCTGTGCGTCAGAGAGCACAGGGGTGACAGGTATACCTGACTCGGTTCAAACACAGGCAGCTGAATTCTCAATGGCATGGAATGAGCAGAGGATAGGTCTGGGATGGCAACCGTGAGAGAGCTTTGGGGTTGTTGAGTCTGGAGGTTTCTCCAGCATGGCTAAGAGTTCCTTCAGCTGAGGAACTGGGGCAAGGGATAAAAGCACCATGACATTATGGAGGTGGTGTGATCAACGGTCAAGCCTACCGTCAGAAGCTCATCCTGGGGTCAAACCAAGGTGGCAACGGCCTGGCATAGTCTCAGGTGGTTGGCAGGGAAACGGAAGGAGTTGGGAGCTGGGGAACAGAGATGGGAGCAGTCTTCCCAGAGTTTGGATTGGAGGAGGTTGGTGATCATCCAGCATTGGACGTCAGGCCACATACAGCAGTTAACGGGGAGAATTTTAAAATTGGTGGGTGGGATCCAAAGGCAGTCTGGGACATGACCTGCAGGAACATGGTCTCTTTGGATCTGGGAGACTGATTGTGTAATGGGCGGAAAGCTATTGACTTTGATTCTCTGACATCTGTACGTCATTTTAAAGAAAACCATTTATCTCATAGGTTTCCATGATGAATACTATCTTCCTTGTTCCGCCAGGGTGATGACGACCCTGAAGTATCTGGAGGACTTTTGATCTCTTGTGATTCCGGCATTGAGGATGATGTCTCTGTTGAAACTGGAAACTTCTTTGCAGTGTCCTGAATCTCCATCATGGACCAGACCAAACACCTTCAAACTATATTCAAAAGATAGTCTAAACCCTACCTTCTTCTTGTTTGAAAGGTAGGTCTAAGATGTCTCGGAAAAAAAAGGGCAGTGCTGGAAAAGCACAGCAGGTCAGGCAACATCCGAGGAGCAGGAGAATCGACGTTTTGGACATAAGCCCCTCATCAGGAATGTGGAGGTGAGGGGGGGTGCTAAGGGGGATGAGAGATAAATAGGAGGCATTGGGGCTGGGGGGAAGGTAGTTTGGAAGGTGATAGTTAGACACAGGTTGGGGGGGGGAGAGGGATGGTGATAGGTCAGAGAGGAGGATGGAGCAGATAGGTTGGAAGGAAGATGGACGGGTAGGACAGGTCAAGAGGGCGGTGCCGAGTTGGAGGGTTGGATGTGGGATGAGGTGGGGGTGATGGGAGATGAGCAAACTGGTGAAATCAACATTAATCCCCTGTGGTTGGAGGGTCCTGAGGCCGAAGATGAGGCGTTCTTCTTCCAGGCATCAGGCCACTAGGATTTGGCGGAGGAGGAGATGATACTCGACTGGTCAAACTGTTCAACATTTAGCAAAACTCACTTTATGCGCTCACTATGGTTAAAATACAATAAAAGAAAGAAGAAATTGGAATAACTTTACTGAAAAACTTAGGATAATAATAGATTATTTAACTATTAAACAGTAACTGCTGTAATATGGTAACATCTCATAAACACATCCTTGGCAAAGGCAAATTCAGTAAGAACTCCCAGCTTTAAGCTGTAACTGAGGGAGGGAAAAAACTCCATTTCTTCAAGATCCCAGGAGCTGCTACTAAACACCAAAAATCCAGGTTCTGTGGGAGCTTGATGCCACCCAGTCAGGCTGTTTCTATTGTTTCAACTTCAAAACAAACCCAAGACCTCAGAAGCTGTTTACTTTATGGACTTTCAATAGACAGATCAGTACCTCTGTCTTAAAACCTCTCTTCAATACAAAAGGACAAAATGCACCTCTCAAAGCCACTGTATTGTCACAGAATCTGAGACAGGCCATCTCTTCCTTGCAGTGCCTTGAATCATTGGGCATTGGTCATCCTGTCTCTCAGTGCCAGCTTCCAGCTATGTAATCTATCTTCACAGATTGTTATTCCCTGTGGATTTCTGCTGAAGTGCTTTGTGTTAGGGTGTCATCAACACAATCACTGCCTCCTGGTTCCTGCAGCTCCCGTGGTCTCTGTCACAGCTCCCGTGCAGGGAGGGAAATATTCCTGCCTGAAGGTGCATCTTCGGAGTCACCTCAACGTCGACCATGAGACATGAATCTGTCAGAGCGACTTGCTTAACAAGCCATGGTGCACTCTGCATTAGAGATTTGTCAGTTGGCACCAGTTGTCTATGCTGGGAGTGTAGTTTCTGGTTGCCTGTAGTCTGGGAGTGTAGTTTGCAGTTGCTTGTAGTCTGGGAGTGTAGTTTGCAGTTGCTTGTAGTTTTGGAGTGTAGTTTGTGGTTGATTGTAGTCTGGGAGTGTAGTTTGTGTTTGCTTGTAGTCTGGAAGTGTAGTTTGTGGTTGCCTGTAGTCTGGGAGTGTAGTTTGTGTTTGCTTGTAGTCCGGGAGTGTAGTTTGTGTTTGCTTGTAGTCCAGGAGTGTAGTCTGCGGCTGCTTGTAGTCTGGGAGTGTACTTTGTGGCTGCCTGTTGTCTGGTAGGATGGTTTTCAGCTGCTTGTAGTCTGGGAGTGTAGTTTGTGTTTGCTTGTAATCTGGGAGGGTACTTTGTGGTTGCTTGTACTCTGGGTGTTATAGTTTGTGGTTGCTTGTAGTCTGGGAGTGTAGTTTGTGTTTGCTTGTAATCTGGGAGGGTACTTTGTGGTTGCTTGTACTCTGGGTGTTATAGTTTGTGGTTGCTTGTAGTCTGGGAGTGTAGTTTGCGGTTGCTTGTAGTTTTGGAGTGTAGTTTGTGGTCGATTGTAGTCTGGGAGTGTAGTTTGCGGTTGCTTGTAGTTTGGGAGTGTAGTTTGTGGTTGCCTGTAGTCTGGGAGTGTAGTTCGTGGTTGCCTGTAGTCTGGGAGTGTAGTTTGTGTTTGTTTGTAGTCCGGGAGTGTGGTCTGCGGCTGCTTGTAGTCTGGGAGTGTACTTTGTGGCTGCCTGTTGTCTGGTAGGATGGTTTGCAGCTGCTTGTAGTCTGGGAGTGTAGTTTGTGGTTGATTGTAGTCTGGGAGTGTAGTTTGTGGTTGCTTGTAGTCTGGGAGTGTAGTTTGCGGTTGCTTGTAGTTTTGGAGTGTAGTTTGTGGTTGCTTGTAGTCTGGGAGTGTAGTTTGTGTTTGCTTGTAGTCTAGAAGAGTAGGTTGTGGATGCCTGTAGTCTGGGAGTGTAGTTTGCAGTTGCTTGTAGTCTGGGAGTGTAGTCTGTGGCTGCTTGTAGTCTGGGAGTGTAGTTTGTGGTTGATTGTAGTCTGGGAGGGTAGATTGTGTTTGCTTGTAGTCCGGGATTGCAGTCTGTGGCTGCTTGTAGTCTGGGAGTGTACTTTGTGGTTGCTTGTAGTCTGGGAGTGCAGTTTGTGATTACCTGTAGTCTGGGAGTGTAGTTTGTTGTTGCTTGTAGTTGGGCAGTGTAGTTTGTGTTTGCTTGTAGTTTGGGAGTGTAGTTTGTGGTTGCCTGTAGTCTGGGAGTGTAGTTTGCAGTTGCTTGTAGTCTGGGAGTGTAGTTTGCAGTTGTTGTAGTTTTGGAGTGTAGTTTGTGGTTGATTGTAGTCATGGCGTTTAGTTTGTGTTTGCTTGTAATCTAGGAGTGTAGTTTGTGGTTGCCTGTAGTCTGGGAGTGTAGTTTGCAGTTGCTTGTAGTCTGGGAGTGTAGTTTGCTGCTGCTTGTAGTTTTGGAGTGAAGTTTGTGGTTAATTGTAGTCTGGGAGTGTAGTTTGTGTTTGCTTGTAGTCTGGGAGAGAAGCTTGTGGCTGCTTGTAGTCTAGGAGTGTAGTTTGTGGTTGCTTGTAGTCTGTGAGTGTAGTTTGTGGCTGCCTGTTGTCTGGGAGTATGGTTTGCTTGTAGTCTGGGAGTGTAGTTTGCGGTTGCTTGTAGTTTTGGAGTGTAGTTTGTGGTTGATTGTAGTCTGGGAGTGTAGTTTGTGGTTTCCTGTAGTCTGGCAGTGTAGTTTGTGTCTGTTTGTAGTCCAGGAGTGTGGTCTGCGGCTGCTTGTAGTCTGGGAGTGTACTTTGTGGCTGCCTGTTGTCTGATAGGATGGTTTGCAGCTGCTTGTCGTCTGGGAGTGTAGTTTGTGGTTGCGTGTAGTCTGGGAGTGTAGTTTGTGGTTGCTTGTAGTCTGGGAGTGTAGTTTGCTGCTGCTTGTAGTTTTGGAGTGTAGTTTGTGGTTGATTGTAGTCTGGGAGTGTAGTTTGTGGTTGCTTGTAGTCTGGGAGTGTAGCTTGTGGTTGCCTGTAGTCTGGGAGTGTAGTTTGCAGTTGCTTGTAGTCTGGGAGTGTAGTTTGCTGCTGCTTGTAGTTTTGGAGTGTAGTTTGTGGTTGATTGTAGTCTGGGAGTGTAGTTTGTGTTTGCTTGTAGTCTGGGAGTGTAGTTCGAGGTTGCCTGTAGTCCGGGAGTGTAGTTTGTGTCTGTTTGTAGTCCAGGAGTGTGGTCTGCGGCTGCTTGTAGTCTGGGAGTGTACTTTGTGGCTGCCTGTTGTCTGATAGGATGGTTTGCAGCTGCTTGTCGTCTGGGAGTGTAGTTTGTGGTTGCATGTAGTCTGGGAGTGTAGTTTGCGGTTGCTTGTAGTCTGGGAGTGTAGTTTGTGTCTGTTTGTAGTCCAGGAGTGTGGTCTGCGGCTGCTTGTAGTCTGGGAGTGTACTTTGTGGCTGCCTGTTGTCTGATAGGATGGTTTGCAGCTGCTTGTCGTCTGGGAATGTAGTTTGTGGTTGATTGTAGTCTGGGAGTGTAGTTTGTAGTTGCTTGTAGTCCAGAAGTGTAGTTTGTGGTTGCCTGTAGTCTGGGAGTGTAGTTTGCAGTTGCTTGTAGTCTGGGAGTGTAGTTTGCAACTGCTTGTAGTCTGGGAGTGTAGTTTGTGGTTGCTTGTAGTCTGGGTGTGTAGTTTGTGACTAATGTAGTCTGGGAGTGCAGTTTGCAAATGCTTGTAGTCTGGGAGTGTAGTTTGTGGCTAATGCAGTCTGGGAGTATTGTTTGTGGTTGCTTGTAGTTATGGAGTGTAGTTTCTGGTTGATTGTAGTCTGGGCGTGTAGTTTGTGTTTGCTGGTAATCTAGGAGTGTAGCTTGTGGTTGCCTGTAGTCTGGGAGTGTAGTTTGCTGCTGCTTGTAGTTTTGGAGTGTAGTTTGTGGTTGATTGTAGTCTGGGAGTGTAGTTTGTGTTTGCTTGTAGTCTGGGAGTGTAGTTCGAGGTTGCCTGTAGTCCGGGAGTGTAGTTTGTGTCTGTTTGTAGTCCAGGAGTGTGGTCTGCGGCTGCTTGTAGTCTGGGAGCGTACCTTGTGGCTGCCTGTTGTCTGATAGGATGGTTTGCAGCTGCTTGTCGTCTGGGAGTGTAGTTTGTGGTTGCATGTAGTCTGGGAGTGTAGTTTGCGGTTGCTTGTAGTCTGGGAGTGTAGTTTGCTGCTGCTTGTAGTTTTGGAGTGTAGTTTGTGGTTGATTGTAGTCTGGGAGTGTAGTTTGTGTTTGCTTGTAGTCTGGGAGTGTAGTTCGAGGTTGCCTGTAGTCCGGGAGTGTAGTTTGTGTCTGTTTGTAGTCCAGGAGTGTGGTCTGCGGCTGCTTGTAGTCTGGGAGTGTACTTTGTGGCTGCCTGTTGTCTGATAGGATGGTTTGCAGCTGCTTGTCGTCTGGGAATGTAGTTTGTGGTTGATTGTAGTCTGGGAGTGTAGTTTGTGGTTGCTTGTAGTCCAGAAGTGTAGTTTGTGGTTGCCTGTAGTCTGGGAGTGTAGTTTGCAGTTGCTTGTAGTCTGGGAGTGTAGTTTGCAACTGCTTGTAGTCTGGGAGTGTAGTTTGTGGTTGCTTGTAGTCTGGGTGTGTAGTTTGTGGCTAATGTCGTCTGTCAGTGTAGCTTGTGGTTGCTTGTAGTCTGGGAGTGTAATTTGCAGCTGCTTGTAATCTGGGAGTGTAGTTTGCAACTGCTTGTAGTCTGGGAGTGTAGTTTATGGTTGCTTGTAATATGGGAGTGTAGTTTGTGGTGAATGTAGTCTGGGAGTGTAGTTTGTGTTTGCTTGTAGTTTGGGAGTGTAGTTTGTGGTTGCTTGTAGTCTGGGAGTGTAGTTTGCAACTGCTTGTAGTCTGGGAGTGTAGTTTGTGATCGCTTGTAGTCTGGGAGTGTAGTTTGCAACTGCTTGTAGTCTGGGAGTGTAGTTTGTGGTTGCTTGTAATCTGGGAGTGTAGTTTGTGGCGAATGTAGTCTGGGAGTGTAGTTTGTATTTGCTTGTAGTCTGGGAGTGTAGTTTGTGGTTGCTTGTAGTCTGGGAGTGTAGTTTGTGGCTAATGTAGTCTGGGAGTGTAGTTTGTGGTTGCTTGTAGTCTGGGAGTGTAGTTTGTTGTTGCTTGTCATTTGGGAGTGTAGTTTGTGTTTGCTTGTACTCTGGGAATGTAGTTTGTCGTTGCTTGTAGTCTGAGAGTGTAGTTTGTGTTTGCCTGCAGTCTGGGAGTGTAGTTTGTGGTTGATTGTAGTCTGGGAGTGTAGTTTGTGGTTGCTTGTAGTCTGGGAGTGTAGTTTGTGGTTGCTTGTAGTTTGGCAGTGTAGTTTGTGGTTGCTTGAGGTCTGGGAGTGTAGTTTGCAACTGCTTGTAGTCTGGGAGTGTAGTTTGCAGATGCGTGTAGTCTGGGAGTGTAATTTGCAACTGCTTGTAGTCTGGGAGTGTAGTTTATCGCTGCTTGTAGTCTGGGATTGTAGTTTGTTGTTGCTTGTAGTCTGGCAGTTAAGTCTGTGGTTGCTTGTAGTCTGGGAGTGTAGTTTGTTGTTGCTTGTAGTTTGGCAGTGTAGTTTGTGGTTAATGCAGTCTGGGAGTATCGTTTGTGGTTGCTTGTAGTCTGGGACTGTAGTTTGTGTCTGCTCGTAATCTGAGAGTGTAGTTTTCATCTGCTTGTAGTCTGGGAGTGTAGTTTATGTCTAATGTAGTCTGGGAGTGTAGTTTGTGTTTGCTTGTAGTTTGGGAGTGTAGTTTGTGGTTGCTTGTAGTGTGGCAGTTTAGTTTGCAGCTGCCTGTAGTCTGGGAGTGTAGTTTGTGTTTGCTTGTACTCTGGGAGTGTAGTTTGTTGTTGCTTGTAGTCTGGGAGTGTAGTTTGTGTTTGCTTGTACTCTGGGAATTTAGTTTGTCGTTGCTTGTAGTCTGAGAGTGTAGTTTGTGGTTGCTTGTAGTCTGGGAGTGTAGTTTGTTTTTGCTTGTAGTTTGGCAGTGTAGTTTGTGGTTGCTTGAGGTCTGGGAGTGTAGTTTGCAACTGCTTGTAGTCTGGGAGTGTAGATTGCAGATGCGTGTAGTCTGGGAGTGTAATTTGCAGCTGCTTGTAATCTGGGAGGGTAGTTTTCATCTGCTTGTAGTCTAGGAGTGTAGTTTGTGGTTGTTTGTAGTCTGGGAGTGTAGCTTGCAACTGCTTGTAGTCTGGGAGTGTAGTTTATCTCTGCTTGTAGTCTGGGATTGTAGTTTGTTGTTGCTTGTAGTCTGGCAGTGTAGTTTGTGTTTGCTTGTAGTTTGGGAGTGTAGTTTGTGGTTGGTTGTAGTGTGGCAGTTTAGTTTGCAGCTGCCTGTAGTCTGGGAGTGTAGTTTGTGTTTGCTTGTACTCTGGGAGTGTAGTTTGTGTTTGCTTGTACTCTGGGAGTGTAGTTTATGTTTGCTTGTACTCTGGGAATTTAGTTTGTCGTTGCTTGTAGTCTGAGAGTGTAGTTTGTGGTTGCTTGTAGTCTGGGAGTGTAGTTTGTTTTTGCTTGTAGTTTGGCAGTGTAGTTTGTGGTTGCTTGAGGTCTGGGAGTGTAGTTTGCAACTGCTTGTAGTCTGGGAGTGTAGATTGCAGATGCGTGTAGTCTGGGAGTGTAATTTGCAGCTGCTTGTAATCTGGGAGGGTAGTTTTCATCTGCTTGTAGTCTGGGAGTGTAGTTTGTGGTTGCTTGTAGTCTGGGAGTGTAGCTTGCAACTGCTTGTAGTCTGGGATTGTAGTTTGTTGTTGCTTGTAGTCTGGCAGTGTAGTTTGTGGTTGCTTGTAGTCTGGGAGTGTAGTTTGCAAATGCTTGTAGTCTGGGAGTGTAGATTGTGGCTAATGCAGTCTGGGAGTATTGTTTGTTGTTGCTTGTAGTCTGGGAGTGTAGTTTGTGTCTGCTCGTAATCTGGGAGTGTAGTTTGCAACTACTTGTAGTCTGGGAGTATAGTTTATAGCTATTGTAGTCTGGGAGTGTAGTTTGTGGTTGGTTGTAGTGTGGCAGTTTAGTTCGCAGCTGCCTGTAGTCTGGGAGTGTAGTTTGTGGTTGATTGTAGTCTGGGAGTGTAGTTTGAGGTTGCCTGTAGTCCGGGAGTGTAGTTTGTGTCTGTTTGTAGTCCAGGAGTGTGGTCTGCGGCTGCTTGTAGTCTGGGAGTGTACTTTGTGGCTGCCTGTTGTCTGATAGGATGGTTTGCAGCTGCTTGTCGTCTGGGAGTGTAGTTTGTGGTTGCATGTAGTCTGGGAGTGTAGTTTGCGGTTGCTTGTAGTCTGGGAGTGTAGTTTGCTGCTGCTTGTAGTTTTGGAGTGTAGTTTGTGGTTGATTGTAGTCTGGGAGTGTAGTTTGTGTTTGCTTGTAGTCTGGGAGTGTAGTTCGAGGTTGCCTGTAGTCTGGGAGTGTAGTTTGTGTCTGTTTGTAGTCCAGGAGTGTGGTCTGCGGCTGCTTGTAGTCTGGGAGTGTACTTTGTGGCTGCCTGTTGTCTGATAGGATGGTTTGCAGCTGCTTGTCGTCTGGGAATGTAGTTTGTGGTTGATTGTAGTCTGGGAGTGTAGTTTGTGGTTGCTTGTAGTCCAGAAGTGTAGTTTGTGGTTGCCTGTAGTCTGGGAGTGTACTTTGTGGCTGCCTGTTGTCTGATAGGATGGTTTGCAGCTGCTTGTAGTCTGGGAGTGTAGTTTGCAACTGCTTGTAGTCTGGGAGTGTAGTTTGTGGTTGCTTGTAGTCTGGGTGTGTAGTTTGTGGCTAATGTAGTCTGTCAGTGTAGCTTGTGGTTGCTTGTAGTCTGGGAGTGTAATTTGCAGCTGCTTGTAATCTGGGAGTGTAGTTTGCAACTGCTTGTAGTCTGGGAGTGTAGTTTATGGTTGCTTGTAATATGGGAGTGTAGTTTGTGGCGAATGTAGTCTGGGAGTGTAGTTTGTGTTTGCTTGTAGTTTGGGAGTGTAGTTTGTGGTTGCTTGTAGTCTGGGAGTGTAGTTTGCAACTGCTTGTAGTCTGGGAGTGTAGTTTGTGATCGCTTGTAGTCTGGGAGTGTAGTTTGCAACTGCTTGTAGTCTGGGAGTGTAGTTTGTGGTTGCTTGTAATCTGGGAGTGTAGTTTGTGGCGAATGTAGTCTGGGAGTGTAGTTTGTATTTGCTTGTAGTCTGGGAGTGTAGTTTGTGGTTGCTTGTAGTCTGGGAGTGTAGTTTGTGGCTAATGTAGTCTGGGAGTGTAGTTTGTGGTTGCTTGTAGTCTGGGAGTGTGGTTTGTGGTTGCTTGTAGTCTGGGAGTGTAGTTTGTTGTTGCTTGTCATTTGGGAGTGTAGTTTGTGTTTGCTTGTACTCTGGGAATGTAGTTTGTCTTTGCTTGTAGTCTGAGAGTGTAGTTTGTGTTTGCCTGCGGTCTGGGAGTGTAGTTTGTGGTTGTTTGTAGTCTGGGAGTGTAGTTTGTGGTTGCTTGTAGTCTGGGAGTGTAGTTTGTGGTTGCTTGTAGTTTGGCAGTGTAGTTTGTGGTTGCTTGTAGTCTGGGAGGGTAGTTTGTGGTTGTTTGTAGTCTGGGAGTGTAGTTTGCAGATGCTTGTAGTCTGGGAGTGTAATTTGCAACTGCTTGTAGTCTGGGAGTGTAGTTTATCGCTGCTTGTATTCTGGGATTGTAGTTTGTTGTTGCTTGTAGTCTGGCAGTTAAGTCTGTGGTTGCTTGTAGTCTGGGAGTGTAGTTTGTTGTTGCTTGTAGTCTGGCAGTTAAGTCTGTGGTTGCTTGTAGTCTGGGAGTGTAGTTTGTTGTTGCTTGTAGTTTGGCAGTGTAGTTTGTGGTTAATGCAGTCTGGGAGTATCGTTTGTGGTTGCTTGTAGTCTGGGACTGTAGTTTGTGTCTGCTCGTAATCTGAGAGTGTAGTTTTCATCTGCTTGTAGTCTGGGAGTGTAGTTCATGTCTAATGTAGTCTGGGAGTGTAGTTTGTGTTTGCTTGTAGTTTGGGAGTGTAGTTTGTGGTTGCTTGTAGTGTGGCAGTTTAGTTTGCAGCTGCCTGTTGTCTGGGAGTGTAGTTTGTGTTTGCTTGTACTCTGGGAGTGTAGTTTGTTGTTGCTTGTAGTCTGGGAGTGTAGTTTGTGTTTGCTTGTACTCTGGGAATTTAGTTTGTCGTTGCTTGTAGTCTGAGAGTGTAGTTTGTGGTTGCTTGTAGTCTGGGAGTGTAGTTTGTTTTTGCTTGTAGTTTGGCAGTGTAGTTTGTGGTTGCTTGAGGTCTGGGAGTGTAGTTTGCAACTGCTTGTAGTCTGGGAGTGTAGATTGCAGATGCGTGTAGTCTGGGAGTGTAATTTGCAGCTGCTTGTAATCTGGGAGGGTAGTTTTCATCTGCTTGTAGTCTAGGAGTGTAGTTTGTGGTTGCTTGTAGTCTGGGAGTGTAGCTTGCAACTGCTTGTAGTCTGGGAGTGTAGTTTATCTCTGCTTGTAGTCTGGGATTGTAGTTTGTTGTTGCTTGTAGTCTGGCAGTGTAGTTTGTGTTTGCTTGTAGTTTGGGAGTGTAGTTTGTGGTTGGTTGTAGTGTGGCAGTTTAGTTTGCAGCTGCCTGTAGTCTGGGAGTGTAGTTTGTGTTTGCTTGTACTCTGGGAGTGTAGTTTGTGTTTGCTTGTACTCTGGGAATTTAGTTTGTCGTTGCTTGTAGTCTGAGAGTGTAGTTTGTGGTTGCTTGTAGTCTGGGAGTGTAGTTTGTTTTTGCTTGTAGTTTGGCAGTGTAGTTTGTGGTTGCTTGAGGTCTGGGAGTGTAGTTTGCAACTGCTTGTAGTCTGGGAGTGTAGATTGCAGATGCGTGTAGTCTGGGAGTGTAATTTGCAGCTGCTTGTAATCTGGGAGGGTAGTTTTCATCTGCTTGTAGTCTGGGAGTGTAGTTTGTGGTTGCTTGTAGTCTGGGAGTGTAGCTTGCAACTGCTTGTAGTCTGGGAGTGTAGTTTATCTCTGCTTGTAGTCTGGGATTGTAGTTTGTTGTTGCTTGTAGTCTGGCAGTGTAGTTTGTGGTTGCTTGTAGTCTGGGAGTGTAGTTTGCAAATGCTTGTAGTCTGGGAGTGTAGATTGTGGCTAATGCAGTCTGGGAGTATTGTTTGTTGTTGCTTGTAGTCTGGGAGTGTAGTTTGTGTCTGCTCGTAATCTGGGAGTGTAGTTTGCAACTGCTTGTAGTCTGGGAGTATAGTTTATAGCTATTGTAGTCTGGGAGTGTAGTTTGTGGTTGGTTGTAGTGTGGCAGTTTAGGTTGCAGCTGCCTGTAGTCTGGGAGTGTAGTTTGTGTCTGCTCGTAATCTGGGAGTGTAGTTTGCAACTGCTTGTAGTCTGGGAGTGTAGTTTATAGCTAATGTAGTCTGGGAGTGTAGTTTGTGGTTGGTTGTAGTGTGGCAGTTTAGTTTGCAGCTGCCTGTAGTCTGGGAGTGTAGTTTGTGTTTGCTTGTACTCTGGGAGTGTAGTTTGTGGTTGCTTGTACTCTGGGAATGTAGTTTGTGGTTGCTTGTAGTCTGGGAGTGTAGTTTGTGGTTGCTTGTAGTCTGGGAGTGTAGTTTGTTGTTGCTTGTAGTTTGGCAGTGTAGTTTGTGGTTGCTTGTAGTCTGGGAGTGTAGTTTGCAAATGCTTATAGTCTAGGAGTGTAGTTTGTGGCTAATGCAGTCTGGGAGTGTAGTTTATGGTTGCCTGTACTCTGGGAGTGTAGTTTGTGGTTGCTTGTAATCTGGGAGTGTAGTTTGCAACTGCTTGTACTCTAGGAGTGTAGTTTGTCGATGCCAGTAGTCTGGGATTGTAGTTTGTTGTTGCTTGTAGTTTGGCAGTGTAGTTTGTGGTTGATTGTAGTATTGGGAGTGTAGTTTGTGGTTGCTTGTAGTCTGGGAGTGTAGTTTGCAACTGCCTGTAGTCTGGGAGTGTAGTTTGTAACTGCTTGTACTCTGGGAGTGTGGTTTGTCGCTGCTTTAGTCTGAGAGGGTAGTTTTCATCTGCTTGTAGTCTGGTCGTGTAGTTTGTGGCTAATGTAGTCTGGGAGTGTAGTTTGTGTTTGCTTGTAGTCTGTGAGTGTAGTTTGTGTCTGCTCGTAATCTGGGAGTGTAGTTTTCATCTGTTTGTAGTCTGGGAGTGTAGTTTGTGGTTTCTTGTAGTCTGGGAGTGTAGTTTGTGGTTGCCTGTAGTCTGGGAGTGTAGTTTGCAGATGCTTATAGTCTGGGAGTGTAATTTGCAGCTGCTTGTAGTCTGGGAGGGTGGTTTTCATCTACTTGTAGTCTGGGAGTGTAGTTTGTGATTGCTTGTTGTCTGGGAGTGTAGTTTGTGGTTGCTTGTTGTCTGGGAGTTTGCCAATTTCTGTTTTTCTCCCTGTCTTATATTTTTGATTCTCTGGAATAGTTCTGTGAGTATTGTTTAGTGTGAGGCTGTCTGTAGTTTGAGAGTGTATGACTGCCTGTAGTTTCCAACTTTCTGTAGTTTGAGAGTGTCAGTGGATTATGATCATCTGTGGTTTGTGACTATGTTTGTATTTGATGTTTGATTTTCTGAGGTGCCTGTAGTTTAAACATAGATTACAGATAGCTGTAATTTTTGAGTGTCTGTCGGTTGTAAGTGTAGCTAGTGGCAGTCTGTAAATTGTGAGTACCTGTTGTTGGTGGGTGCCTGTATTTTGTGAGTGTAATTTGCAAAGGTCTGCCATTTGTGAGTGTCTGTAGGTTGTGAGTGTAGCTAGTGACAGTATTTACCTATTGTTGGTGAGTTCCTGTGCTTTGTGAGTGTAGTTTGCAAAGGGCTGTCACTTGTGAGAGCATTCGATGACGGAGGTCATTAGTTTGCGCCTGTTGGTGTTCTGTGAGTGTTAGTAGTTGGCTGATGCCTGTACCTTGCAGGTGCCTCGAGTTTGCGATCGTCTGTAGTCCTTCTGAGTGCGCGTGCCTGTAATTTGTGACTGTAGTTTCTCAGTGTGGGTCTCCATGCTTCGAAAGCCTGCAGTTTCGAAAAGCCCGGTGAGTTGGCAAATGGCTGTAATTTATGTGTGTCTGCAGGGTTTGCTTTCACTATTAACTGAGACTAAACGTTCACCTCAGCCTCAGCACTGCACGTTGACAGCCGTCTTTGCTTGACAGAAAGTGAATAAGTTTCCCCCTCCTGACCATTTAAACTGCTGGCTGCCGGTAAACCCAGTTAATTTCCTCCCTGTCCATGGATTTACAGTATTTCCAATCGACTGCAGCAAATTGCCAGACCGTGCAGGATGGGGGCCCTGGCCGTGGGAGATTGATCTCCGCTGCGAGCAGCACTCCACAGTCAGTGTGTTTTTCTCATTTTCTGTGAACACGTTTCGTGAGGAAGGTTTTGAGACGGGGAGGAAGGCTCTTGGATGGGGCAAACTCCCCAGCTCTCAGACCGATACCTCGGCCTCACTGATCTCCGATGAGATCATCCCCCGATATCGGGCTCAGGAAAGGTTTGGGGTTTTGATTTAAGCTTGTGACTCGATGGGGTTAGGAGGACAAAGTGAAAGAGCTCCCTGAGGGGCCCAGGCAGCACTGCAATCAGAGTCAGGTCACACCAGGGGAGATGTGAGATAGCACCGCTTCATGTGGTAAATATTTACAATCCTCCCCCACTAAGAACAGGGGCCGTGGGCTCAATTAAACCTGAGGTTGGCAGATTTTATCTTTATTTAACAAAGGACTACATGGGACTAAGGCAGGTGGAGTTGAGGGACAGGCGCACTCTTAATGAACAGAGTTGAAGGGCTGAACGATCTCCTCCATTGACGTGGGATCCCCATTGGCTGAATTTATAGAATTGCTCTCCCTCACTCCCTCACACCCCCACACCCCACACCCTCACACCCTCACTCCTCCCTCCCCCACACACTCACTCCCCCCACACACCCTCACTCCCCCCACTCCCTCAATCCCCCCTTCAACACACCCTCACTCCCCCTCCCTCACACCCTCAGTCTCCCTCACTCACCCCTCCCTCACACCCTCACTCCCCCTCACACACTCACTGCCCCTCACCCACACCCTCACTCCCCCTCCCTCACACCCTCACTCCCCCACACCCTCACTCCCCCACACCCTCACTCCCCCTCCCCTGCACACTCACTCCCCCTCTCTCATACACTCACTCTTCCACACCCTCACTCACCCCTCCCTCACACTCTCACTCCCCCTCCCTCACACCCTCACTCCCCCCTCACACTCTCACTCCCCCTCCCTCACACCCTCACTCCCCCCTCACACACTCACTCCCCCCTCACACCCTCACTCCCCACATCCTCACTCCCCCTACCCCACACACTCACTCCCCCTCTCTCATACACTCACTCTCCCACACCCTCACTCACCCCTCCCTCACACTCTCAGTCTCCCTCACTCACCCCTCCCTCAAAGCCTCACTCCCCTTCCCTCACACCCTCACTCCCCCTCACCCGCACCCTCACTCCCCCTCCCTCACACCCTCACTCCCCCACACTCTCACTCCCCCTCCCTCACACCCTCACTCCCCCCTCACACACTCACTTCCCCCTCACCCACATCCTCACTCCCCTCCCTCACACCCTCACTCCCCACACCCTCAGTCTCCCTACCCCACACACTCACTGCCCCCTCCCTCACACCCTCACTCCCCCCTCACACATTCACTCCCCCTCCCTCACACCCTCAGTCCCACACCCTAACACCCTCACTCCCCCTCCCACAGTCCCTCACACCCTCAAAACACCCTCCCTCACACCCTCACTTCCCACACACCCTCACTCCACCCTCCCCACATCCTAATTCCCCCCTCCCTCACAGTCTCACTTCCCCTCCCCCACACCCTCACTGCCCCCTCCTTCACACCCTCACTCACCCTCCCTCACACCCTCACCCCCACACCCTCACTCCTCCTCCCTAACACCCTCACTCCCCCTCCCTCACACCCTCACTCCCCCCACTCTAACACCCTCACTCCCCTTCCCTCACTCCCTCACACCCTCACTCCCCTCCCACACACCCTTACTCCCCCTCCCACAGTCTCTCACACCCTCAATCCCCCACCCTCACACCCTCACTCCTCCTCCAACACACCCTCACTCCCCATCTCTCACACCCTCACTCCCCTCCCACACACCCTCACTCCCCCTCCCACAGTCCCTCACACCCTCACTCCCCCATCTCTCACACCCTCACTCCCCTCCCTCACACCCTCAGTCCCCCACCCTCACACCCTCACTCCCCCTCCCACAGTCCTTCACACCCTCAATCCCCCACCCTCACACCCTCACTCCCCCTCCAAAACACCCTCACTCCCCATCTCTCACACCCTCACTCCCCTCCCACACACCCTCACTCCCCCTCCCACAGTCCCTCACACCCTCAATCCCCCTCCCCCACGCACTCACTCCCCCTCCCACACACCCTCACTCCTCCCTCCCTCACACACTCACTACCCCCTCCCTCACACCCTCACTCCTCCCTCCCTCACACACTCATTCCCCCTCCCTCCTCACACCCTCACCCTCCCTCCCTCACACCCTCACTCCCTCACACCCTCAGTTCCCCACCCTCACAACCTCACTCCCCCCCACAGTCTCTCACACCCTCAATCTCCAACCCTCGCACCCTCGCTCCCCCTCCAACACACCCTCACTCCCCCATCTCTCACACCCCCACTCCTCTCCCACATTCTCACTCCCCCTCCGTCACTCCCTCACACCCTCAGTCTCCCACCCTCACACCTTCACTTCCCCTCCAACACACCCTCACTCCCTCTCCCTCACACCCTCACTCCCCCTCCCACAGTCCCTCACACCTCAATCTCCCTCCCCCACACACTCACTCCCCCTCCCACACACCCTCACTCCTCCCTTCCTCACACACTCACTCACCATCCAACACACCCTCACTTCCCCTCCCTCACACCCTCAGTACCCCACCCTCACACCCTCACTCCCCTCTCACACACCCTCACTCCCCTCCCTCACACCCTCAGTCCCCTACCCTCACACCCTCACTCCCCCTCACACACTCACTCCTCCCTCCCTCACACCCTCACTACCCCCTCCTCACACAATCACTCCCTCTCCCCACACCCTCACTCCCCCATCTTTCACACCTTCACTCCCCTCCCCCACACCCTCAGTCCCCTACCCTCACACCCTCACTCCCCCTCACACCCTTACTCCCCCTCCAAAACACCCTCACTCCCCTCCCTCACACCATCAGTCCCCTACCCTCACACCCTCACTCCCCCTCACACACTCACTCCCCCTCCCACACACCCTCACTCCTCCCTCCCTCACACCTTCACTACCCCCTCGCCCACACCCTCACTACCCCCTCCCTCACACCCTCACTCATCCCTCCCTCACACCCTCACACCCTCACTCCCGCTCCCTCACTCCCTCACACCCTCAATCCCCCACCCTCACACCCTCACTCCCCCCACACCCTCACTTCCCCCTCACCCACACCCTCACTACCCCTCCCTCACACCCTCACTCCTCCCTCCCTCACACCCTCACTCCCTCACACCCTCAGTCCCCCTCCCACACACCCACACTCCCCATCCCTCACTCCCTCACACCCTCAGTCCCCCACACTCACATCCTCACTCTCCCTCCCACAGTCCCTCACACCCTCACTCCCCCCTCCCTCACACCCTCAATCCCCCACCCTCACACCTTCACTCCCCCTCCAACACACCCTCACTCCCCATATCTCACACCCTCACTCCCCTTCCTCACGCCCTAACTCCCCTCCCTCACACCCTTACTCCCCCCACACCCCCACTTCCCCCCTCACCCACACCCTCATTCGCCCTCCCCAAACCCTCACCCACCTCCCCCACACCCTCACTCCCCCTCCCAAACACACTCACTCCCCCTCCCTCACTCCCCCCTCTCTCACACCCTCACTGCCCCCTCTCTCACACCCTCACTCCCCCCTCCCTCACACCCTCAGTCCCCTTCCCTCACACTCTCACTTCCCCCTCCCTCACACCCTCACTGCCCCTCCCCCACACCCTCACTACCCCCTCCCTCACATCCTCACTCCTCCCTCCCCATCACCCTCACTACCCCCTCCCTCATATCCTCACTCCCCCACCCTCACACCCCCTCCCACTCTCCCTCACACCCTCACTCCCCCACCCCCACACCCTGACTCCTTTCCCCCCTCACCCACACCCTCACAGCCCCTCCCTCACACCCTCCCTCCCCATCCCCATACCCTCACTCCCCTCCCTCATACACTAACTCCCCTTCAGTCACACCCTCAATCCATTCCCCCACTCCCTCACTCCTCCCTCACACCCTCACTCCCCCCTCCCTCACACCCACACTCACCCCTTACCCACACCCTCACTCCGCCAGCCTCACACCATCACTACCCCTTCACCAATACCCTCACTCCTCCTCCCTACACCCACACTCCCTCCTCCCTCACACTCACTCTTCCACCACAACCTCACTACACCCTCACCCACTCCCTCACTCCTCCCACCCTCACATCCTCACTCTCTCCTCACCCACACCTTAACTCACCTCTCCCTGACACCCTCACTCCCCCTCACCCACAGCCTCACTCCCCTCCCCAACACCCTCATTCCCCCTACCTCACACCCTCACTCCTCTCCTCAACACTATCACTCTCCCCTCCCCCACACCCTCACTCCCCCCTCCCTCACGCCCTCACTCTTCCCTCCCCACACCCTCTCTCCCCTCCCCAACACCCTCACTCCCCCTTCCCCACACCCCACATCCCCCACACCCTCACTCCCCCATACCCGCACTCCCCTTCCCTCATCCTCACTCCCCCTCCCCTACACCCTCACTCCCCCTCTCTCTCACCCTCCCTCCCCCTCCATCACACCCTCACTCCCCATCCCTCACACCCTCACTGACCCCTCCCTCACACCCTCACTCCTCCACCCACACATCCTCACTCCCCCTCCCCAACAACCTCTCCCCCCCTCCCTTCCTCACCATCTCTCCCTCCCACATCTCCACTCAGGCTCCCTCACACATCCTCTTTCCCCCTCCCACACACTCCCTACACTCCCACACCGTCACTCCCTCTACATCACCCTCAAATCCCCTCCCTCACCCTCACCCACACCCTACCTCCCTCACTATCTGTGAGTGTGAGTGTTTGCGTGTGAGAGAGTGTGTGAGTGAGTGTGTGAATGTGAGTGAGTGTGAGTCTCTGTGTGTGTGAGTGTGAGTGAATGTTTCTGTGAGTGTGTGATGAGTGAGTGTGATTGGTTGAGAGTGTGTGTGTGAGTGATTGAGAGCCTATGTGTGAGTGAGTGTGATTGAGAGTGTATTTGTGAGCGTGTGTGTAAGTTATTGAGATTGTATGTGTGAGTGTGTGTGTGTGAGTATGAGTGATTAAGAGTGTGAGTGCGAGTGTTTGTGTGAGAGTGTGTGTGTTTTAAGTGAGTGTGTGTGTGAGTGAGTGTCTGTGAGTGTGTATGTGAATATGTGTGTGTGAGAGAGAGTGTGTGAGTGTGAGTGTGTGTGTGTGAGTGAGTGTGAGTCTGTGTGAGTGTGTGTATGAGTGTGAGTGTGTGTGTGTGTGTGTGTGTTTTATGTGAGTGTGTGTGAGTGTGTGTGTGAATATGTGTGAGAGAGAGTGTGTGCGAGTGTGAGTGTGTGTGTGAGTGATGTGAGTGTGTGTGACTGTGTGTGTGAGTGTGTGTGTGTCTGTGTGAGTGTGTGGGGGTGTGAATCTGTGTGACTGTGTGTGAGTGTGAGTGTGTGTGTGAGTGTGTGTGTGAGTGTCCGTGTGTGTGTGTATGTGAGTGTGTGTGTGACTGTGTGTGAGTATGAGTGTGCCTGTGTGAGTGTGAGTGTGTGTGAGTGTGTGAGTGTGTGTGAGTGTGTGTGTGAGTGTATGTGTGAGTGTGTGTGTATGAGTGTGTGTGAGTGTGTGTGAGCATGTGTGTGAGTGTGTGAGTGTGAATGTGTGTGTGAATTTGTTGATGAGTGTGAGTGTGAGTGTGTGTGATTGAGAGTGTGAGTGTGTTTATGTGAGTGTGTGTGTGAGTGAGTGTGTGTGAGTGTGTGTGTGCGTGACTGTGTGTCAGTGTGTGTGTCTGTGTGGGTGTGTGTAAGTGTGAGTCTGTGTGAGGGTGTGTGTGAGTGTGTGTGTGTGAGTGTGTGTGTGTGAGTGTCCCTGTGTGTGTGTGTGTGTAAGTGTGAGTGTGAGTCTGTGTGAGTGTGTGTGAGTGAGTGTGTGTGTGTCTGTGTGAGTCTGTGTGAGTGTGTGTGTGAATATGTGTGAGAGAGAGTGTGTGCGAGTGTGAGTGTGTGTGTGAGTGATGTGAGTGTGTGTGACTGTGTGTGTGAGTGTGTGTGTGTCTGTGTGAGTGTGTGGGGGTGTGAATCTGTGTGACTGTGTGTGAGTGTGAGTGTGTGTGTGTGAGTGTGTGTGTGAGTGTCCGTGTGTGTGTGTATGTGAGTGTGTGTGTGACTGTGTGTGAGTATGAGTGTGCCTGTGTGAGTGTGAGTGTGTGTGAGTGTGTGAGTGTGTGTGAGTGTGTGTGTGAGTGTATGTGTGAGTGTGTGTGTATGAGTGTGTGTGAGTGTGTGTGAGCATGTGTGTGAGTGTGTGAGTGTGAATGTGTGTGTGAATTTGTTGATGAGTGTGAGTGTGTGTGATTGAGAGTGTGAGTGTGTTTATGTGAGTGTGTGTGTGAGTGAGTGTGTGTGAGTGTGTGTGTGCGTGACTGTGTGTCAGTGTGTGTGTCTGTGTGGGTGTGTGTAAGTGTGAGTCTGTGTGAGGGTGTGTGTGAGGGTGTGTGTGAGTGTGTGTGTGTGAGTGTCCGTGTGTGTGTGTGTGTGTGTGTAAGTGTGAGTGTGAGTCTGTGTGAGTGTGTGTAAGTGAGTGTGAGTGTGTGTGTGTGAGTGTGTGTGAGTGTCCGTGTGTGTGTGTGTGTGTAAGTGTGTGAGTGTGTGTATGAGTGTGTGTGTGAGTGTGTGTATGAGTGTGAGTGTGTAAGTGTGAGTGTGAGTCTGTGTGAGTGTGTGTGAGTGAGTGTGTGTGTGTCTGTGTGAGTCTGTGTGAGTGTGCGTATGTGTGTGAGTGTGAGTGCATGTGTGAGTGTGTGTGTGAGTGTGTAAGTGTGAGTGTGTGTCTGTGTGAGTGTGCGTAAGTGTGTGAGTGTAAGTGTGTATGAGTGTGTGTGTGAGACTGTGTGTGAGTGTGAGCGTCCATGTGTGTGAGTGTGAGCGTGAGCGTGTGTGTGTGTGAGTGTGAGTGTGTGTGTGAGTGTGAGTGTGTGTGAGTGAGTGAGCATGCATGTGTGTGTGTTTGAGTGTTTGTGTGTGTGAGTGTGTGTGAGTGTGAGTGTGAGTGTTTGTCTGAGTGTGAGTGTGAGCGTGAGTGATTAAGAGTGTATGTGTGTGTGTGAGTATGTGTGTGAGTGTGAGTGTGAGTGTTTGTGAGAGAGCGTGTGAGTGTTTGTGAGTGTGTGAGTGTGTGTTTGTGTGAGTGTGAGTAAGTGTGAGTGATGGAATGTGTGTGAGTGTGTGTGTGTGAGTGTGAGTGTTTGTGTGAGCATGTGTGAGTGTGAGTGATTGAGAGTGTATGTGTGTGTGACTGTGCGTGTGTGTGTGCGTGTGTGTGTGTGTGAGTGTGTGTGTGAGTGTATGTGTGTGAGTGTGAGTGTTTGTGTGAGAGTGAGTGTGAGTGATTAGAATATAAGTGTGCGAGTGTGCGTGTGAGAGTGTGTGAGTGTATGTGTGTGAGTGTGCATGTGAGTGTGTATGTGAGTGTGAGTGTGTTTGTGAGAGTGTGTGTATGGGTGTGAGTGTGTGTGAGTGTTCATGAGTCTATGTGTGTGTGAATGTGTGTGAGTCTGAGTGTGTGTCTGTGTGAGTGTGTGTGTGTGAGCGTGTGTGTGAGTGTGTGTGAGTGTGAATGTTTGTGTGAGTGTGATTGTTAGTGTGAGTGTGATTAATATGTGTGAGTGTGCGTGATCGAGAGTGTGAGTGTGAGTGCTTATGTGAGTGTGTGTCCGAGTGAGTGTGTGTGTTTTATGTGAGTGTGTGTCTGTGTGAGTGTGTGTGAGTGTGTGTGAGTGTGTTCTGTGTGAGTGTGTGTGAGTGTGAGTATGTGTGTGTGAGTGTGAGTGTGTGTGAGTGTGTGTGTGAGTATGTATATGACTGTCTGTGTGTAAGTGTGAGTGTGTGTGAGTATGTGTGTAAGTGTGTCTGTGTGAGTGTGCATGAGTGTGAGTCTGTGTGAGTGTGTGAGTGAGTGTGAGTGTGTGATTGTGAGTGTGAGTATGTCTATGTGAGTGGGTAAGTGTGAGTGTGTGTCTGTGTGAGTGTGTGTATGTGTGTGAGTGTGAGTGCGTGTGTGAGTGTAAGTGCGTATGAGTGTGTGTGAGACTGTGTGTGTGAGTGTGCATGTGTGTGAGTGTGAGCATGAGCGTGTGTGTGTGAGTGTGAGTATGTGCATGAGTGTGAGTGTGTGTGAGTGTGCGTGCATGTGTGAGTGTGTTTGAGTGTTTGTGTGTGTGAGTGTGTGTGAGTGTGAGTGTGAGTGTTTGTCTGAGTGTGAGTGTGAGTGTGAGTGATTGAGAGTATTTGTGTGTGTGTGAGTATGTGTGTGAGTGTGAGTGCGTATGAGTGTTTGTGAGTGTGTGAGTGTGATTGTTTGTGTGAGTGTGAGTGAGTGTGAGCGATGGAATGTGTGTGAGTGTGTGAGTGTGAGTGTGTGTGTGAGTGTGAGTGTGAGTGTTTGTGTGAGCATGTGTGAGTGAGTGATTGAGAATGTATGTGTGTGTGACTGTGCATATGAGTGTGTGTGTGTGAGTGTGAGTGTGTGTGTGAGTGTTTGTGTGTGAGTGTGAGTGTTTTTGTGAGTGTGTGTGAGTGTGAGTGTGTGATTGAAAGTGTATATGTGTGTGAGTGAGTGTGTGTGAGTGTGAGTGTTTGTGTGAAAGTGAGTGAGTGATTGAGAATGTAAGTGTGTGAGTGTGCATGTGAGAGTGTGTGAGTGTGCATGTGTGTGTGAGTGTGTGTTAGTGTGAGTGTGTGTGTATGAGTGTGAGTATGAGTGATTGAGAGTGTATATGTGTGAGTGTGTGTGTATGAGTGTGAGTGTGTGAGTGTGTGTGAGTGTGAGCGTGTGTGTGAGTGTGTGTGAGTGTAATTGTGTGTGTGATTGTTAGTGTGAGTGTGATTGAGAGTGTGAATGTGTGTGAGTGTGAGTGATTGAGAGTGTGAGTGTGAGTGTTTATGTGAGTGTGTGTCCGAGTGTGTGTGTGTGAGTGTGAGTGTGTGTGTGTCTGTGTGAGTGTGTTCTGTGTGAGTGTGTGTCAGTGTGAGTATGTGTGTGTGAGTGTGTGTGAGTATGTATATGACTGTCTGTGTGTGAGTGTGTGTGTAAGTGCGAGTGTGAGTGTGTGTGTGAGTGTGTCTGTGTGAGTGTGCATGAGTGTGAGTGTGTGTGAGTGTGAGTGTGTGAGTGTGAGTGTGAGTATGTCTATGTGAGTGTGAGTGTGTAAGTGTGAAAATGTAAATGTGAGTGTGTGTCTGTGTGAGTGTGCATATGTGTGTGAGTGTGAGTGAGTGTGTGAGTGTAAGTGCGTATGAGTGTGTGTGTGAGACTGTGTGTGAGTATGAGTGTGCATGTGTGTGTGAGTGTGAGTGTGCATGCATGTGCGAGTGTGTTTGAGTGTTTGTGTGTGTGAGTGTGTGTGAGTGTGAGTGTGAGTGTGTGTTCGTGTGAGCGTGTGTGAGTGTGACTGATTGAGAGTG
>NC_092768.1:38643836-38691890 GCF_047496795.1 Chiloscyllium punctatum
AGAGGGTCAGTACTGAGGGAGTGCCGCACTGTCAGAGGGTCAGTACTGAGGGAGTGCTGCACTGTCAGAGGGTCAGTACTGAGGGAGTGCTGCACTGTCAGAGGGTCAGTACTGAGGGAGTGCTGCACTGTCAGAGGGTCAGTATTGAGGGAGTGCCGCACTGTCATGGGTCAGTATTGAGGGAGTGCTGCACTGTCAGAGGGTCAGTATTGAGGGAGTGCCGCACTGTCAGAGGGTCAGTACTGAGGGAGTGCTGCACTGTCAGAGGGTCAGTACTGAGGGAGTGCTGCACTGTCAGAGGGTCAGTACTGAGGGAGTGTCACACTGTCAGAGGGTCAGTACTGAGGGAGTGTCACACTGTCAGAGGGTCAGTACTGAGGGAGTGTCACACTGTGAGTGGGTCAGTACTGAGGGAGTGCCGCACTGTCAGAGGGTCAGTACTGAGGGAGTGCCACACTGTCAGAGGGTCAGTACTGAGGGAGTGCCGCACTGTCACAGGGTCAGCACTGAGGGAGTGCCGCACTGTCAGAGGGTCAGTACTGAGGGAGTGCTGCACTGTCACAGGGTCAGCACTGAGGGAGTGCCGCACTGTCAGAGGGTCAGTACTGAGGGAGTGCTGCACTGTCAGAGGGTCAGTACTGAGGGAGTGCCGCACTGTCAGAGGGTCAGTACTGAGGGAGTGCTGCACTGTCAGAGGGTCAGTACTGAGGGAGTGCCGCACTGTCAGAGGGTCAGTACTGAGGGAGTGCCGCACTGTCAGAGGGTCAGTACTGAGGGAGTGCCGCACTGTCAGAGGGTCAGTACTGAGGGAGTGCCGCACTGTCAGAGGGTCAGTACTGAGGGAGTGCCGCACTGTCAGAGGGTCAGTACTGAGGGAGTGCCACACTGTCAGAGGGTCAGTACTGAGGGAGTGCCGCACTGTCACAGGGTCAGCACTGAGGGAGTGCTGCACTGTCAGAGGGTCAGTACTGAGGGAGTGCCACACTGTCAGAGGGTCAGTACTGAGGGAGTGCCGCACTGTCACAGGGTCAGCACTGAGGGAGTGCCGCACTGTCAGAGGGTCAGTACTGAGGGAGTGCTGCACTGTCACAGGGTCAGCACTGAGGGAGTGCTGCACTGTCAGAGGGTCAGTACTGAGGGAGTGCTGCACTGTCACAGGGTCAGCACTGAGGGAGTGCTGCACTGGCAGAGGGTCAGTCCTGAGGGAGTGCCGCACTGTCAGAGGGTCAGTACTGAGGGAGTGCCGCACTGTCAGAGGGTCAGTACTGAGGGAGTGCTGCACTGTCAGAGGGTCAGTACTGAGGGAGTGCTGCACTGTCAGAGGGTCAGTACTGAGGGAGTGCTGCACTGTCAGAGGGTCAGTATTGAGGGAGTGCCGCACTGTCAGAGGGTCAGTATTGAGGGAGTGCTGCACTGTCAGAGGGTCAGTATTGAGGGAGTGCCGCACTGTCAGAGGGTCAGTACTGAGGGAGTGCCGCACTGTCAGAGGATCAGTACTGAGGAGTGCCGCACTGTCAGAGGGTCAGTCCTGAGGGAGTGTCACACTGTCAGAGGGTCAGTACTGAGGGAGTGTCACACTGTGAGTGGGTCAGTACTGAGGGAGTGCCGCACTGTCAGAGGGTCAGTACTGAGGGAGTGTCGCACTGTCAGAGGGTCAGTACTGAGGGAGTGCCGCACTGTCAGAGGGTCAGTACTGAGGGAGTGTCGCACTGTCAGAGGGTCAGTACTGAGGGAGTGCCGCACTGTCTGAGGGTCAGTACTGAGGGAGTGCCGCGCTGTCAGAGGGTCAGTACTGAGGGAGGGCTGCACTGTCAGAGGGTCAGTACTGAGGGAGGGCCGCACTGTCAGAGGGTCAGTACTGAGGGAGTGCTGCACTGTCAGATGGTCAGTACTGAGGGAGGGCCGCACTGTCAGAGGGTCAGTACTGAGGGAGTGCTGCACTGTCAGATGGTCAGTACTGAGGGAGTGCCACACTGTCAGAGGGTCAGTACTGAGGGAGTGCCGCACTGTCAGAGGGTCAGTACTGAGGGAGTGTCACACTGTCAGAGGGTCAGTACTGAGGGAGTGCCGCACTGTCACAGGGTCAGCACTGAGGGAGTGCTGCACTGTCAGAGGGTCAGTACTGAGGGAGTGCCACACTGTCAGAGGGTCAGTACTGAGGGAGTGCCGCACTGTCACAGGGTCAGCACTGAGGGAGTGCTGCACTGTCAGAGGGTCAGTACTGAGGGAGTGCTGCACTGTCAGAGGGTCAGTACTGAGGGAGTGCCGCACTGTCACAGGGTCAGCACTGAGGGAGTGCTGCACTGTCAGAGGGTCAGTACTGAGGGAGTGCTGCACTGTCAGAGGGTCAGTACTGAGGGAGTGCTGCACTGTCACAGGGTCAGCACTGAGGGAGTGCTGCACTGTCAGAGGGTCAGTCCTGAGGGAGTGCCGCACTGTCAGAGGGTCAGTACTGAGGGAGTGCTGCACTGTCAGAGGGTCAGTACTGAGGGAGTGCTGCACTGTCAGAGGGTCAGTACTGAGGGAGTGCTGCACTGTCAGAGGGTCAGTATTGAGGGAGTGCCGCACTGTCAGAGGGTCAGTATTGAGGGAGTGCTGCACTGTCAGAGGGTCAGTATTGTGGGAGTGCCGCACTGTCAGAGGGTCAGTACTGAGGGAGTGCCGCACTGTCAGAGGGTCAGTACTGAGGGAGTGCTGCACTGTCAGAGGGTCAGTACTGAGGGAGGGCCGCACTGTCAGAGGGTCAGTACTGAGGGAGTGTCACACTGTCAGAGGGTCAGTACTGAGGGAGTGTCACACTGTGAGTGGGTCAGTACTGAGGGAGTGCCGCACTGTCAGAGGGTCAGTACTGAGGGAGTGTCGCACTGTCAGAGGGTCAGTACTGAGGGAGTGCCGCACTGTCAGAGGGTCAGTACTGAGGGAGTGTCGCACTGTCAGAGGGTCAGTACTGAGGGAGTGCCGCACTGTCTGAGGGTCAGTACTGAGCGAGTGCCGCGCTGTCAGAGGGTCAGTACTGAGGGAGGGCCGCACTGTCAGAGGGTCAGTACTGAGGGAGGGCCGCACTGTCAGAGGGTCAGTACTGAGGGAGTGCTGCACTGTCAGATGGTCAGTACTGAGGGAGGGCCGCACTGTCAGAGGGTCAGTACTGAGGGAGTGCTGCACTGTCAGATGGTCAGTACTGAGGGAGGGCCGCACTGTCAGAGGGTCAGTACTGAGGGAGTGTCACACTGTCAGAGGGTCAGTACTGAGGGAGTGTCACACTGTCAGAGGGTCAGTACTGAGGGAGGGCCGCACTGTCAGAGGGTCAGTGCTGAGGGAGTGTCACACTGTCAGAGGGTCAGTACTGAGGGAGTGCCACACTGTCAGAGGGTTAGTACTGAGGGAGGGCCGCACTGTCAGAGGGTCAGTACTGAGGGAGTGTCACACTGTCAGAGGGTCAGTACTGAGGGAGTGTCACACTGTGAGTCGGTCAGTACTGAGGGAGTGCCGCACTGTCAGAGGGTCAGTACTGTGGGAGTGTCGCACTGTCAGAGGGTCAGTACTGAGGGAGTGCCGCACTGTCAGAGAGTCAGTACTGAGGGAGAGTCGCATTGTCAGAGGGTCAGTACTGAGGGAGTGTCGCACTGTCAGAGAGTCAGTACTGAGGGAGTGCCGCAGTGCCTGAGGGTCAGTACTGAGGGAGTGTCGCACTGTCAGAGGGTCAGTGCTGAGGGAGTGCCGCAGTGTGTGAGGGTCAGTACTGAGGGAGTGTCGCACTGTCAGAGGGTCAGTACTGAGGGAGTGCCGCACTGTCTGAGGGTCAGTACTGAGGGAGTGCCGCACTGTCAGAGGGTCAGTACTGAGGGAGTGCTGCACTGTCAGAGGGTCAGTACTGAGGGAGTGTCGCACTGTCAGAGGGTCAGTACTGAGGGAGTGCCCTACTGTCAGAGGGTCAGTACTGAGGGAGTGTCGCTCTGTCAGAGGGTCAGTACTGAGGGAGTGCTGCACTGTCAGAGGATCAGTACTGAGGGAGTGCCGCACTGTCAGAGGATCAGTACTGAGGGAGTGTTGCACGGTCAGAGGATCAGTACTGAGGGAGTGCCGCACTGTCAGAGGATCAGTACTGAGGGAGTGTTGCACGGTCAGAGGGTCAGTATTGAGGGAATGCCGCACTGTCAGAAGGTCAGTACTGAGGGAGTGCTGCACTGTCAGAGGGTCAGTACTGAGGGAGTGCCACACTGTCAGAGGGTCAGTACTGAGGGAGGGCCACACTGTCAGAGGGTCAGTACTGAGGGAGTGCCGCACTGTCAAAAGGTCAGTACTGAGGGAGTGTCGCACTGTCAGAGGGTCAGTACTGAGGGAGTGCTGCACTTTCAAAGGGTCAGTACTGAGGTTGTGTCGCACTGTCAGAGGATCAGCACTGAGCGAGGATCGCATTGTCAGAGGGTCAGTACTGAGGGAGTGCTGCACTGTCAGAGGGTCAGTACTGAGGGAGTACTGCATTGTCAGAGAATCAGTACTGAGGGAGTGCCGCACTGTCAGAGGGTCAGTACTGAGGGAGTATTGCACTGTCAGAGGGTTTGCACTGAGGCAGTGCCACATTGTCAGAGGATCAGTGCTGAGGGAGTGCTGCACTGTCAGAGGGTCAGTACTGAGGGAGTGCCGCACTGTCAGAGGGTCAGTACTGAGGGAGTGTCGCACTGTCAGAGGGTCAGTACTGAGGGACTGTTGCACTGTCAGAGGGTCAGTACTGAGGGAGTGCCGCACTGTCAGAGGGTCAGTACTGAGGGAGTGTTACACTGTCAGAGTGTCAGTACTGAGGGAGTGCCGCACTGTCAGAGGTTCAGTACTGAGGGAGTGCCGCACTGTCAGAGGGTCAGTACTGAGGGAGTGCCCTACTGTCAGAGTGTCAGTACTGAGGGAGTGCCGCACTGTCAGAGTGTCAGTACTGAGGGAGTGCCGCACTGTCAGAGGGTCAGTACTGAGGGAGTGTTGCACTGTCAGAGGGTCAGTTCTGAGGGAGTGCCGCACTGTCAGAGGGTCAGTACTGAGGGAGTGCCGCACTGTCAGAGGGTCAGTACTGAGGGAGTGCCCTACTGTCAGAGGGTCAGTACTGAGGGAGTGCTGCACTGTCAGAGGGTCAGTACTGAGGGAATGCCGCACTGTCAGAAGGTCAGTACTGAGGGAGTGCTGCACTGTCAGAGGGTCAGTACTGAGGGAGTGCCACACTGTCAGAGGGTCAGTACTGAGGGAGTGCCGCACTTTCAGAGGGTCAGTACTGAGGGAGTGCCGCACTGTCAGAGGGTCAGTACTGAGGGAGGGCCACACTGTCAGAGGGTCAGTACTGAGGGAGTGCCGCACTGTCAAAAGGTCAGTACTGAGGGAGTGTCGCACTGTCAGAGGGTCAGTACTGAGGGAGTGCTGCACTTTCAAAGGGTCAGTACTGAGGTTGTGTCGCACTGTCAGAGGATCAGCACTGAGCGAGGATCGCATTGTCAGAGGGTCAGTACTGAGGGAGTGCTGCACTGTCAGAGGGTCAGTACTGAGGGAGTACTGCATTGTCAGAGAATCAGTACTGAGGGAGTGCCGCACTGTCAGAGGGTCAGTACTGAGGGAGTATTGCACTGTCAGAGGGTTTGCACTGAGGCAGTGCCACATTGTCAGAGGATCAGTGCTGAGGGAGTGCTGCACTGTCAGAGGGTCAGTACTGAGGGAGTGCCGCACTGTCAGAGGGTCAGTACTGAGGGAGTGTCGCACTGTCAGAGGGTCAGTACTGAGGGAGTGTTGCACTGTCAGAGGGTCAGTACTGAGGGAGTGCCGCACTGTCAGAGGGTCAGTACTGAGGGAGTGATACACTGTCAGAGTGTCAGTACTGAGGGAGTGCCGCACTGTCAGAGGGTCAGTACTGAGGGAGTGCCGCACTGTCAGAGGGTCAGTACTGAGGGAGTGCCCTACTGTCAGAGTGTCAGTACTGAGGGAGTGCCGCACTGTCAGAGTGTCAGTACTGAGGGAGTGCCGCACTGTCAGAGGGTCAGTACTGAGGGAGTGTTGCACTGTCAGAGGGTCAGTTCTGAGGGAGTGCCGCACTGTCAGAGGGTCAGTACTGAGGGAGTGCCGCACTGTCAGAGGGTCAGTACTGAGGGAGTGCCCTACTGTCAGAGGGTCAGTACTGAGGGAGTGCTGCACTTTCAAAGGGTCAGTACTGAGGGAGAGCTGCACTGTCAGAGGGTCAGTACTGAGGGAGTGTCGCACTGTCAGAGGATCAGCACTGAGCGAGGGTCGCACTGTCAGAGGGTCAGTACTGAGGGAGTGCCGCACTGTCAGAGGGTCAGTATTGAGGGAGTGTCGCACTGTCAGAGGATCAGCACTGAGCGAGGGTCGCATTGTCAGAGGGTCAGTTCTGAGGGAGTGCCACACTGTCAGAGGGTCAGTACTGAGGGAGTGTTACACTGTCAGAGGGTCAGTACTGAGGGAGTGCCGCACTGTCAGAGGGTCAGTACTGAGGGAGTGCCGCACTGTCAGAGGGTCAGTACTGAGGGAGTGCCACACTGTCAGAGGGTCAGTACTGAGGGAGTGTTACACTGTCAGAGGGTCAGTACTGAGGGAGTGCTGCACTGTCAGAGGGTCAGTACTGAGGGAGTGCCGCACTGTCAGAGGGTCAGTACTGAGGGAGTGTTGCACTGTCAGAGGGTCAGTACTGAGGGAGTACCGCACTGTCAGAGGATCAGTACTGAGGGAGTGCTGCACTGTCAGAGGATCAGGACTGAGGGAGTGCCGCACTGTCAGAGGATCAGTACTGAGGGAGTGTTGCACTGTCAGAGGGTCAGTACTGAGTGAGTGCCGCACTGTCAGAGGATCAGTACTGAGGGAGTGCTGCACTGTCAGAGGATCAGTACTGAGGGAGTGCCGCACTGTCAGAGGGTCAGTACTGAGGGAGTGCTGTACTGTCAGAGGATCAGTACTGAAGGAGTGCCGCACTGTCAAAGGGTCAGTACTGAGGGAGTGCCGCACTGTCAGAGGGTCAGTACTGAGGGAGTGCCCTACTGTCAGAGGGTCAGTACTGAGGGAGTGCCGCACTGTCAGAGGGTCAGTACTGAGCGAGTGCCCTACTGTCAGAGGGTCAGTACTGAGGGAGTGCTGCACTGTCAGAGGGTCAGTACTGAGGGAGTGCTGCACTTTCAAAGGGTCAGTACTGAGGGAGTGTCGCACTGTCAGAGGATCAGCACTTAGCGAGGGTCGCACTGTCAGAGGGTCAGTACTGAGGGAGTGTCGCATTGTCAGAGGGTCAGTACTGAGGGAGTGCCGCACTGTCAGATGGTCAGTACTGAGGGAGTGCTGCACTGTCAGAGGATCAGCACTGAGCGAGGGTCGCATTGTCAGAGGGTCAGTACTGAGGGAGTGCTGCACTGTCAAAGGGTCAGTACTGAGGGAGTGCCGCACTGTCAGAGGGTCAGTACTGAGGGAGTGCTGCACTGTCAAAGGGTAAGTACTGAGGAAGTGATGCACTGTCAGAGGGTCAGTACTGAGGGAGTGCCGCACTGACAGAGGGTCAATACTGAGGGAGTGCCACACTGTCAGAGGGTCAGTACTGAGGGAGTGCCGCACTGTCAGTGGGTCAGTACTGAGGGAGTGTCGCACTGTCAGAGGGTCAGTACTGAGGGAGTGCTGCACTGTCAGAGGGTCAGTACGGAGGGAGTGCCGCACTGTCAGAGGGTCAGTACTGAGGGAGTGCCGCACTGTCAGAGGGTCAGTACTGAGGGAGTGTCGCACTGTCAGAGGGTCAGTACTGAGGGAGTGTTGCACTGTCAGAGGGTCAGTTCTGAGGGAGTACCGCACTGTCAGTGGGTCGGTACTGAGGGAGTGCCGCACTGTCAGAGGGTCAGTTCTGAGGGAGTGCCGCACTGTCTAAAGGTCAGTACTGAGGGAGTGTCGCACTGTCAGAGGGTCAGTACTGTGGGAGTGCCGCACTGTCAGAGGGTCAGTACTGAGGGAGTGCCGCACTGTCAGAGGGTCAGTACTGAGGGAGTGCCGCACTGTCAGAGGGTCAGTGCTGAGGGAGTGCCGCACTGTCAGAGGGTCAGTACTGAGGGAGTGCCACACTGTCAGAGGGTCAGTACTGAGGGAGTGCCGCACTGTCAGAGGGTCAGTACTGAGGGAGTGCCGCACTGTCAGCGGGTCAGTACTGAGGGAGTGCCACACTGTCAGATGGTCTGCACTGAGGGAGTGCCGCACTGTCAGAGGGTCTGCACTGAGGGAGTGCCACATTGTCAGAGGATAAGTGCTGAGGGGGTGCCGCACTGTCAGAGGGTCAGTACTGAGGGAGTGCCGCAGTGTCAGAGGGTCAATACTGAGGGAGTGCCGCACTGTCAGAGGGTCAGTACTGAGGGAGTGCCGCACTGTCAGAGGGTCAGTACTGAGGGAGTGCCGCACTGACAGATCGTCAGTACTGAGGGAATGCCGCACTGTCAGAGGGTCAGTACTGATGGAGTGCCGCACTGTCAGAGGGTCAGTACTGAGGGCGTGCCGCACTGTCAGAGGGTCAGTACTGAGGGCGTGCCGCACTATCAGAGGGTCAGTACTGAGGGAGTGCCGCACTGTCAGAGGGTCAGTACTGAGGGCGTGCTGCACTGTCAGAGGGTCAGTACTGAGGGCGTGCTGCACTGTCAGAGGGTCAGTACTGAGGGCGTGCCGCACTGTCAAAGGGTCAGTACTGAGGGAGTGCCGCACTGTCACAGGGTCAGTACTGAGGGAGTGCCGCACTGTCAGAGGGTCAGTTCTGAGGGAGTGCCGCACTGTCAGAGGGTCAGTACTGAGGGAGTGCCGCACTGTCGGAGGGTCAGGACTGAGGGAGTGCCGCACTGTCAGAGGGTCAGTACTGAGGGAGTGCCGCACTGTCAGAGGGTCAGTACCGGGAGAGTTCTCTGTTAAAATGAGGTAATGTTGGAAAGATGTTGGTTGGGTGAATGAATGACTGTGAGACTGCGCCTGTGTCCAGTCAGTATTGCTGTGCTGACTGTGGGATCGCTCTGTGTGTGACATGTCTCTCAATCCTCCAGACACTGTCAGGGCTACAGTCATTTTGAAGAAGAATTCCAGCCAATAAAACGTTCCCAGTTCAGGGGAGTCAGTGCTGTGTGAGTTCGCAGAGCCTGGGTAAATCCACAGCTTCCAACCATTGATTTACACAGCACACAAACAGACCCTTCGGCCCACCTAGTGCATGCTGACCATGTTCCCAAACTGACCCAGTCCCACCTGCCTGCTCCTGGCCCATATCCCCCTAAACCTTTCCTCTTCCTGTACTTATCCAAATGGCTTTTAAACATCATAAATACTCCTGCACCCGCCACTTCCTCTCGAAGTTCATTCCACACACCAACCACCCTCTGTGTCAAGTAGTTACCCTGCGGGCCTCTTTAAATCTCTCTCCTCTCCCCTTTAAATAAATGCCCCCCCCCTCATTGTGAAACGCCCCACCCTGGGGAAATGTCTCCTGTCATTCACCTTATCCACCCCTCTCACGGTTTTGTAAACCTCTATAAGGTCACCCCTCAGCCTCCGACGCTCCAGGGAAAAAAACAGTCCCAGCCTCTCTGTATAACTCAAACCCTGCATTCCCGGCAACATCCCGGGAAATCTCTGCTTAACGCGGAGCTGGCAGCAGTGACGGGGACTATGGGTCCGGGTCTTCCTGTGCATACAGTATCCCTGGTGCCTGCATGGATGGGGGTGGGTGGGGTGGGGCTGGGGGTTTTAACGGGGTGACTTCAAGCAGGGCAGGGTGACGGCAGAATTATCACAATCCCCCCTGGCTCCTGGTCACATCTCCCCCCCCCGCCCCCTTTGCCCCACGAGCTGGCAGGTTGTGCTCTGGCCTTGCGCTATACTCAGTAACAGAGCTGCCTTCTGAGAGGTGGCAGGCACCAGAAAAGAGCACAGTCTGTCCTCACCCTGCCCGCGATCAATATTAGCTCCTGACCATTAACAGTGACCCCCTCAGATCACCCAGCAACAATTCCTCCTATTTATCCCCCTCTCTTGTGCGTGACTCTGCCCTAATCCCTCTCCTGCCTGGCCTGGTTCACACAGACCTGCATTGGACAGACAACTACCATGCCACAGACCAGGAAATGAAGAGCTGGGGGGGGTGGTACTTTATTTAGAACCTTTAGTTCGGCCACATTTGGAATATAGTGTACAGTCCTGGTCACCACACAGGGATGTGTAGAGGCTTTGGAGAGGGTACAGACACACTTTACCAGGATGTTGCTTGGTTTGGAGAGTATTAGCTATGGGGAGATTTTGGACAAACTTGGTTTGTTTTTCATTGAATCTCGAAGGATTGGGGGCAATCTGATAGAGGTTTATACGAATACGAGAGACATAGACACAATGGAAAGTCAGAGTCTTTATCTCAGGATAGCAATGGCAATTACTGGAGGACATAGGTTTAAGGTAAAAGGGGGAAAGTTGAAAGGAGATGGAAGAGGCAAGTTTATTTTTACACAGGAGGATGATAAGGGACTGGAATGTACTGCCAGAGGAGGTGGTGCAGGCAGGTGTGTGTGTGTGTGTGTGTGTGTATGTATGTGTGTGTGTGTATGTATGTGTGTGCACGTATGGGTATGTCTGTGTGTGCATCTGTGTGTGCTCAAGTGGATGTGTGTATGTCTGTGCGTGCAGGTATGTGTGTGTCTCTGTGGGTGTGTGCACATGTGGGTATGTCTGTGTGTGTGTCTGTGTGCAAGTGGGTGTGTGTGTGTCTATGTGTTTGTCTGTGTGTGCGTGTCTGCGTGTGTCTCTGTGTGTGCACGAATGTGGGTATGTGTGTGTACACATGTGGATGTGTGGGTGTGTGTGCAAGTGTGTCTGTGGCTGTGTGTGTGCGTCTGTGTGGGTGTGTGTGCGCGTGTGTGTGTGTCTGTGTGTGTGTGAAAGTGTGTGTGTGTGTGTGTGAGTGTGTGTTTGTGTGCGTATTTGTGTGTGTGTCTGTGTGTGTGTCTGTGTGTGTGTGTGAGTGTGTCTGTGTGTGTGTGTGTGTGTGTGTGTGTGTGTGTCTGTGTGTGTGTCTGTGTGTGTGTGTGTCTCTGTGTGTGTGTGTGTCTGTGTGTGTGTGTGTGTGTGTGTGTGTGTTTGTCTGTGTGTGTGTGTGTGTCTGTGTGTGTGTGTATCTGTGTGTGTGTATCTGTGTGTGTCTGTGTGTGTGCTATTTTATACAGAGTTCTGGGAGGTGTATGTTACCAGCAGAGCCCGCTTTAATGCCCATTGAGAAGGTGGGAGTGAGCTGCCATCTTGTACCGCTGCTCTCCATGTGCTGTAAGGACACAGAGCGAGCTGTCAGAGAGGGAACGCCAGGATTTTGATGCAGTGACACCAAAGGAATGACAGTGTCGTTCCAAGTCAGAATGGTGTGGGACTCGGAGGGGAGGCTTTGCCTGAGGTTTGGAACATGTTACAGGAGCGGCCTGGATGATCAATGTGGGGCACCTTGTGGAAGGTACACATTACTGCGTTGCTGGTGAACAGAGGGAACTTTCAATCTGGTAGATCTGAGGCCAATCAAGTGGGTCACTTTGTCCCGGATGGTGTCGGGCTTCTTGAGTGTTGTTGGGGCTGTACCCACCCAGGGCAACTGGGGAGTATTCCACCACCCTCCTGACCTGTGCCTTGGAGATGGTGGGCAGGCTTTGGGGGTATCAGGAGGTGAGTTGGTTGCTGCTTTGAGAACCTTAGGATAATCCAGCAACCTTTATCAGCGATGGGGATCGAGGGACTGCAGATCTACACTTCCTGCCACCACAAGGCTCAGATCACACCATTCCAGAGTGTGAACGGGAACTGGAAAGTGCGCAGGAACTTGGGAGCACCGAGGAGCGGGGCAAAACTGTGGCCAATGCAGTTCAGTATGGGAGAGGTCTGAAACCAAAGAGGGAGATAGAGCAGGACATGGGGAGTCCAGAACTAAAGGGCATAGGTTGAGGGTGAGAGGGGAAAGTTTTAAAAGGGACCTAAGGGTGTTGCCAGGATTGGAGGGTTTGAGCTACAGGGAGAGGCTGAAGAGGCTGGGGCTGTATTCCCTGGAGCGTCAGAGACTGAGGGGTGACCTTATAGAGGTTTATAAAATCATGAGGGGCATGAATAGGATAAATAGACAAAGTCTTCAGTGTTACGTGTATGGAATGAGCTGCCAGAGGATGTGGTGGAGGCTGGTACAATTGCAACATTGAAGGGGCATTTGGATGGGGACATGAATAGGAAGGGTTTGGGGGGATATGGGCCGGGTGCTGGCAGGTGGGACTAGATTGGGTTGGGATATCTGGACGGGTTGGACCGAAGGGTCTGTTTCCATGCTGTACATCTCTGTGACTCTCTGACATTTTCTGAATCAGGAACTGCGTGCGGAGCAATATGGGGATGAGCTTTTGGGATCCTGGCAGCAGGAAAAGCCAGGAAAGCTCTTGGGTAGGAACTAAGATGGAGAAGCAATGATGAAGGGAACATCGGCCTTTGTGTTCAGGTGGTTTAGTATAAGCTACACTTTGGTTCCCTGAAGCTCTGGGTAGAGTCCAGCTGGAGCACTGCGTTCACAAAGCGCCTCACCTCAGCAGCCCTTCGATCGCAGGCTTAAATGGAGAGGCATCTTCTGTTGAGCTGACAGCACTAAGGGGGTAGGAGCAATGGCAGGGGCTGGAGTCCACCCTGGGCTAATGGGGGGGGGGGGGGGGGACTGGACGGGTCAACGGGGCTGAATGGCCTCCGCCTGATCCTGTTCTCCAAGGAGAGCCTGTGAGCAGACTGGGAGAGCGGGAGTCATCACGACACGGAAACGAGGAGCAGGAGGAGGCCATTCAGCCCATCCAGCCCGCTCCCACCATTCGATGGTTGATCATCCAATTCAACCCCCTGTCCCCGCTTTCTCCCCACACCTTTTGACCTCTGTTAGCCCTTGGGCGGCACGGTTTAGCGCACACAGCACCAGGGTCCCAGGTTCGATCCCACCCTTGGGTGACTGCATGTGTGGAGTTTGCACGTTCTCTCTCTGTGTCTGCGCAGGTTTCCTCCCACAGTTTAAAGATCTGCAGGTCAGGGTGGATTGGCCGTGGGAAATTGCCGTGGGACATGCAGGCTGGGTGGGTTAGCCAGGGGGAAACGCAGGGTTACAGGGATGGGGTGGGTCTGGGTGGGAGGCTGTTGGGAGAATCGGTGTGGATGCGATGGGCTGAATGGCCCGCTTCCAAATAGTAGGGATTCCACGATCCATATCAATTTGCCTTCTTATATTAAGAAAAAACAGTGCTTTGGCCTTAATGTGACAAGGGAGTCAGGCCACAGTTTTGTTTTCTCTGGGATTGTTGGTTGTGAGGGGAATGTGGGGGAGGGGAGGTTGGCCGGATGGGGAGGTGGTATTGGAAGACAGTAAACCTCAGGTCTGAGTCTGCCCTCTCGCTGCAGTTTTTCGGGAACGCACAGGGTGACCTCTGAGATCTCCCCAGCTCCAATAACAAAGAGGCCTACTGTCTGTCAGGCTAGACCCAGCGAATCCAGTTCCCGTTCACTTTGCACTCCGGGCCAAGGCAGAAATGCGGTCACCCTCTCTCTCTCTCTCTCTCTCTCTCTGTGAGGAGAGCTGAGCAGGGGGAGAGGGTAAAGGAGGGGGAGGCCGAGCGGGTCAGGGGCCTGGGCACTGAGAGGTTCACCTCCCTGATCTTGCGGCCCTCACGGCCCCAGCATACCTGTGGCTCAGGAAGGAATGTGTGAAATGAGCACCTTTTACATCCCGAAAGCGAGATCCGACAGCAGCCCACATCTCCTTCGGAACCACACGGAGAATGTGGTCAGTGAGGAGGGGTTCGAAGGAGCACCTCATACTGACTGATCCCCGCAGAGAAAGGGATTATACTGGGAGCAGCACTGACCATAACAACCTCAGCACTGACCCTCTGACAGTGCAGCAGTCCCTCAGTACTGACCCTCTGACAGTGCAGCACTCCCTCAGTACTGACCCTCTGACAGTGCAGCAGTCCCTCAGTACTGACCCTCTGACAGTGCGGCACTCCCTCAGTACTGACCCTCTGATAGTGCGGCACACCCTCATACTGACCCTCTGACAGTGCGGCACTCCCTCAGTACTGACCCTCTGACAGTGCCGCACTCCCTCAGTACTGACCCTCTGACCGTGTGGCACTCCCTCAGTACTGACCCTCTGACAATGCGGCACTCCCTCAGTCCTGACCCTCTGACAATGTGGCACTCCCTCAGTACTGACCCTCAGACAGTGCGGAACTCCCTCAGTACTGACCCTCAGACAGTGCGGCACTCCCTCAGTACTGACCCCCTGACAGTGCAGCACTCCCTCAGTACTGACCCTCTGAAAGTGCGGCATTCCCTCAGTACTGACCCTCTGACAGTGCAGCACTCCCTCAGTACTGACCCTCTGACAAAGCGGCACTCCCTCAGTACTGACCCTCAGACAGTGCGGAATTCCCTCAGTACTGACCCTCTGACCGTGTGGCACTTCCTCAGTACTGACCGTCCGACAGTGCGGCACTCCCTCAGGACTGACCCTCTGACAGTGCAGCACTCCCTCAGTACTGACCCTCTGACAGTGTGGCACTCCCTCAGTACTGACCCTCTGACCGTGTGGCACTACCTCAGTACCGACCCTCTGACAGTGTGGCACTCCCTCAGTACTGACCCTCTGACAGTGCGGCACTCCCTCAGTACTGACCCTCAGACAGTGCGGAACTCCCTCACTACTGACCCTCAGACAGTGCGGCACTCCCTCAGTACTGACCCTCAGACAGTGCGACACTCCCTTAGTACTGACCCTCTGACAGTGCGGCACTCCCTCAGTACTGACCCTCTGACAGTGCGGCACTCCCTCAGTCCTGACCCTCTGACAATGCAGCACTCCCTCAGTACTGTCCCTCTGACAGTGCGGCACTCCCTCAGTACTGACCCTCTGACAGTGTGGCACTTCCTCAGTACTGACCCTCTAACAGTGTGACATTCCCTCAGTACTGATCCTCTGACAGTGTGGCACTCCCTCAATACTGACCCTCTGACAGTGCGGCACTCCCTCAGTACTGACCCTCTGACAGTGCGACACTCCCTCAGTACTGACCAACTGACAGTGTGGCACTCCCTCAGTACTGACCCTCTGACAGTGCAGCACTCCCTCAGCACTGATCCTCTGACAGTGCAGCACTCCCTCAGTACTGTCCCTCTGACAGTGCTGCCCTCCCTCAGTACTGACCCTCTGACAGTGCAGCACTCCCTCAGCACTGATCCTCTGACAGTGCAGCACTCCCTCAGTACTGTCCCTCTGACAGTGCAGCACTCCCTCAGTACTGACCCTCTGAGACTGCGGCAATCCCTCCGTTCTGACCCTCAGACAGTGCGGCACTCCCTCAGTACTGACCCTCTGAGACTGTGGCAATCCCTCCGTTCTGACCCTCAGACAGTGCGGCACTCCCTCAGTACTAACCCTCTGACCGTGTGGCACTTCCTCAGTACTGACTGTCCGACAGTGCGGCACTCCCTCAGTACTGACCCTCTGACAGTGCAGCACTCCCTCAGTACTGACCCTCTGGCAGTGCGGCACTCCCTCAGTACTGACCCTCAGACAGTGCGGAACTCCCTCACTACTGACCCTCAGACAGTGCGGCACTCCCTCAGTACTGACCCTCAGACAGTGCGGAACTCCCTCAGTACTGACCCTCTGACAGTGTGGCACTCCCTCAGTCCTGACCCTCTGACAGTGCGGCACTCCCTCAGTCCTGACCCTCTGACAATGCAGCACTCCCTCAGTACTGTCCCTCTGACAGTGTGGCACTCCCTCAGTACTGACCCTCTGACCGTGTGGCACTTCCTCAGTACTGACCCTCTGACAGTGTGACACTCGCTCAGTACTGACCCTCTGACCGTGTGGCACTCCCTCAGTACTGACCCTCTGACAGTGTGACACTCGCTCAGTACTGACCCTCTGACAGTGCGGCACTCCCTCAGTACTGACCCTCTGACAGTGCTGCACTCCCTCAGTACTGACCCTCTGACAGTGCGGCCCTCCCTCAGTACTGACCCTCTGACAGTGCGGCCCTCCCTCAGTACTGACCCTCTGAGAGTGCGGCACTCCCTCAGTACTGACCCTCTGACAGTGCGGCACTCCCTCAGTACTGACCCTCTGACAGTGCGGCCCTCCCTCAGTACTGACCCTCTGACAGTGTGGCACTGGCTCAGTACTGACCCTCTGACAGTGCGACACTCCCTCAGTACTGACCCTCTGACAGTGCGGCCCTCCCTCAGTACTGACCCTCTGACAGTGTGGCACTCCCTCAGTACTGAGCCTCTGACAGTGCGACACTCCCTCAGTACTGACCCTCTAACAGTGCAGCACTCCCTCAGCACTGACCCTCTGACAGTGTGGCACTCCCTCAATACTGACCCTCTGACAGTGCAGCACTCCCTCAGTACTGACCCTCTGACAGTGTGGCACTCCCTCAGTACTGACCCTCTGACAGTGCGGCGCTCCCTCAGTACTGACGCTCTGAGAGTGCAGCACTCCCTCATTACTGACACTCTGACACTGCGACATTCCCTCAATACTGACCCTCTGACAGTGCGGCACTCCCTCAGTACTGACCCTCTGACAGTGCGGCACTCCGTCAGTACTGACCCTCTGACAGTGCCGCACTCCCTCAGTACTGACCCGCTGACAGTGCTGCACTCCCTCAGTACTGACCCTCTGACTGTGCGGCACTCCCTCAGTACTGACCCTCCGACAGTGCAGCACTCCCTCAGTACTGACCCTCTGAAAGTGCGGCACTCCCTCAGTACTGACCCTCTGACATTGCAGTACTCCCTCAGTACTGACCTTCTGACAATGCGGCACTCCCTCAGTACTGACCCTCTGACAGTGCGGCACTCCCTCAGTACTGACCCTCAGACAGTGCGGAACTCCCTCACTACTGACCCTCAGACAGTGCGGCACTCCCTCAGTACTGACCCTCTGACAGTGCGACACTCCCTCAGTACTGACCCTCTGACAGTGCGGCACTCCCTCAGTACTGACCCTCTGACAGTGCGACACTCCCTCAGTACTGACCCCCTGACAGTGCGGCACTCCGTCAGTACTGACCCTCAGACAGTGCGGAACTCCCTCACTACTGACCCTCAGTGAGTGAGGCACTCCCTCAGTACTGACCCTCAGACAGTGCGGAACTCCCCCAGTACTGACCCTCTGACAGTGCGGCACTCCCTCAGTACCGACCCACTGACAGTGCGACACTCCCTCAGTACTGACCCTCAGACAGTGCGGAACTCCCTCACTACTGACCCTCAGACAGTGCGGCTCTCCCTCAGTACTGACCCTCAGACAGTGCGACACTCCCTCAGTACTGACCCTCTGACAGTGCAGCACTCCCTCAGTACTGACCCTCAGACAGTGCGGAACTCCCTCACTACTGGCCCTCAGACAGTGCGGCACTCCCTCAGTACTGACCCTCAGACAGTGCGGAACTCCCTCAGTACTGACCCCATGACAGTGCGGCACTCCCTCAGTCCTGACCCTCTGACAGTGCGGCACTCCCTCAGTCCTGACCCTCTGACAATGCAGCACTCCCTCAGTACTGTCCCTCTGACAGTGCGGCACTCCCTCAGTACTGACCCTCTGACAGTGCGGCACTCCCTCAGTACTGACCCTCTGACAGTGTGACACTCCCTCAGTACTGACCCTCTGACCGTGTGGCACTCCCTCAGTACTGACCCTCTGACAGTGTGACACTCCCTCAGTACTGACCCTCTGACCGTGTAGCACTCCCTCAATACTGACCCTCTGACAGTGCGGCACTCCCTCAGTACTGACCCTCTGACAGTGCGGCACTCCCTCAGTACTGACCCTCTGACAGTGCGGCCCTCCCTCAGTACTGACCCTCTTACAGTGTGGCACTCCCTCAGTACTGACCCTCTGCCAGTGCGACACTCCCTCAGTACTGACCCTCTGGCAGTGCGGCACTCCCTCAATACTGACCCTCTGACAGTGTGGCACTCCCTCAATACTGACCCTCTGACAGTGTGGCACTCCCTCAGTACTGACCCTCTGACAGTGTGGCACTCCCTCAGTACTGACCCTCTGACAATGCGGCACTCCCTCAGTACTGACCCTCCGACAATACTGCACTCCCTCAATACTGACCATCCGACAGTGCGGCACTCCCTCAGTACTGACCAACTGACAGTGTGGCACTCCCTCAGTACTGATCCTCTGACAGTGCTGCCCTCCCTCAGTACTGACCCTCTGACAGTGCAGCACTCCCTCAGCACTGATCCTCTGACAGTGCAGCACTCCCTCAGTACTGTCCCTCTGACAGTGCAGCACTCCGTCAGTACAGACCCTCTGACAGTGCGGCACTCCCTCAGTACTTACCCTCTGAGACTGCGGCAATCCCTCCGTTCTGACCCTCAGACAGTGCGGCACTCCCTCAGTACTGACCCTCTGACCGTGTGGCACTTCCTCAGGACTGACTGTCCGACAGTGCGGCACTCCCTCAGTACTGACCCTCAGACAGTGCGGAACTCCCTCAGTACTGACCCTCTGACAGTGTGGCACTCCCTCAGTCCTGACCCTCTGACAGTGCGGCACTCCCTCAGTCCTGACCCTCTGACAATGCAGCACTCCCTCAGTACTGTCCCTCTGACAGTATGGCACTCCCTCAGTACTGACCCTCTGACCGTGTGGCACTTCCTCAGTACTGACCCTCTGACAGTGTGACACTCGCTCAGTACTGACCCTCTGACCGTGTGGCACTCCCTCAGTACTGACCCTCTGACAGTGTGACACTCGCTCAGTACTGACCCTCTGACAGTGCGGCACTCCCTCAGTACTGACCCTCTGACAGTGCTGCACTCCCTCAGTACTGACCCTCTGACAGTGCGGCCCTCCCTCAGTACTGACCCTCTGACAGTGCGGCCCTCCCTCAGTACTGACCCTCTGAGAGTGCGGCACTCCCTCAGTACTGACCCTCTGACAGTGCGGCCCTCCCTCAGTACTGACCCTCTGACAGTGTGGCACTGGCTCAGTACTGACCCTCTGACAGTGCGACACTCCCTCAGTACTGACCCTCTGACCGTGCGGCACTCCCTCAGTACTGACCCTCTGACAGTGTGGCACTCCCTCAGTACTGACCCTCTGACAGTGCAGCACTCCCTCAGTACTGACCCTCTGACAGTGTGTCACTCCCTCAGTACTGACCCTCTGACAGTGCGGCCCTCCCTCAGTACTGACCCTCTGACAGTGTGGCACTCCCTCAGTACTGAGCCTCTGACAGTGCGACACTCCCTCAGTACTGACCCTCTAACAGTGCAGCACTCCCTCAGCACTGACCCTCTGACAGTGTGGCACTCCCTCAATACTGACCCTCTGACAGTGCAGCACTCCCTCAGTACTGACCCTCTGACAGTGTGGCACTCCCTCAGTACTGACCCTCTGACAGTGCGGCGCTCCCTCAGTACTGACGCTCTGAGAGTGCAGCACTCCCTCATTACTGACACTCTGACACTGCGACATTCCCTCAATACTGACCCTCTGACAGTGCGGCACTCCCTCAGTACTGACACTCTGAAACTGCGACATTCCCTCAGTACTGACCCTCTGACAGTGCCGCACTCCCTCAGTACTGACCCTCTGACAGTGCGGCACTCCGTCAGTACTGACCCTCTGACAGTGCCGCACTCCCTCAGTACTGACCCGCTGACAGTGCTGCACTCCCTCAGTACTGACCCTCTGACTGTGCGGCACTCCCTCAGTACTGACCCTCTGACAGTGCAGTACTCCCTCAGTACTGACCTTCTGACAATGCGGCACTCCCTCAGTACTGACCCTCTGACAGTGCGACACTCCCTCAGTACTGACCCTCTGACAGTGCGGCACTCCCTCAGTACTGACCCTCAGACAGTGCGGAACTCCCTCACTGCTGACCCTCAGACAGTGCGGCACTCCCTCAGTACTGACCCTCTGACAGTGCGACACTCCCTCAGTACTGACCCTCTGACAGTGCGGCACTCCCTCAGTACTGACCCTCTGACAGTGCGACACTCCCTCAGTACTGACCCTCTGACAGTGCGGCACTCCGTCAGTACTGACCCTCAGACAGTGCGGAACTCCCTCACTACTGACCCTCAGAGAGTGAGGCACTCCCTCAGTACTGACCCTCAGACAGTGCGGAACTCCCCCAGTACTGACCCTCTGACAGTGCGGCACTCCCTCAGTACCGACCCACTGACAGTGCGACACTCCCTCAGTACTGACCCTCAGACAGTGCGGAACTCCCTCACTACTGACCCTCAGACAGTGCGGCTCTCCCTCAGTACTGACCCTCAGACAGTGCGACACTCCCTCAGTACTGACCCTCTGACAGTGCAGCACTCCCTCAGTACTGACCCTCAGACAGTGCGGAACTCCCTCACTACTGGCCCTCAGACAGTGCGGCACTCCCTCAGTACTGACCCTCAGACAGTGCGGAACTCCCTCAGTACTGACCCCATGACAGTGCGGCACTCCCTCAGTCCTGACCCTCTGACAGTGCGGCACTCCCTCAGTCCTGACCCTCTGACAATGCAGCACTCCCTCAGTACTGTCCCTCTGACAGTGCGGCACTCCCTCAGTACTGACCCTCTGACAGTGCGGCACTCCCTCAGTACTGACCCTCTGACAGTGTGACACTCCCTCAGTACTGACCCTCTGACCGTGTGGCACTCCCTCAGTACTGACCCTCTGACAGTGTGACACTCCCTCAGTACTGACCCTCTGACCGTGTAGCACTCCCTCAATACTGACCCTCTGACAGTGCGGCACTCCCTCAGTACTGACCCTCTGACAGTGCGGCACTCCCTCAGTACTGACCCTCTGACAGTGCGGCCCTCCCTCAGTACTGACCCTCTTACAGTGTGGCACTCCCTCAGTACTGACCCTCTGCCAGTGCGACACTCCCTCAGTACTGACCCTCTGGCAGTGCGGCACTCCCTCAATACTGACCCTCTGACAGTGTGGCACTCCCTCAATACTGACCCTCTGACAGTGTGGCACTCCCTCAGTACTGACCCTCTGACAGTGTGGCACTCCCTCAGTACTGACCCTCTGACAATGCGGCACTCCCTCAGTACTGACCCTCCGACAATACTGCACTCCCTCAATACTGACCATCCGACAGTGCGGCACTCTCTCAGTACTGACCCTCTGACAGTGTGGCACTCCCTCAGTACTGACCCTCTGACAATGCGGCACTCCCTCAGTACTGACCCTCAGACAGTGTGGCACTCCCTCAGTACTGACCCTCTGACACTGTGGCACTCCCTCAGTACTGACCCTCTGACAGTGTGGCACTCCCTCATTACTGACCCTCTGACAGTGTGGCACTCCCTCAGTACTGACCCTCTGACAGTGTGGCACTCCCTCATTACTGACCCTCTGACAGTGCAGCACTCCCTCAGTACTGACCCTCTGACAGTGCGGCACTCCCTCAGTACTGACCCTCTGACAGTGTGACACTCCCTCAGTACTGACCCTCTGACAGTGCGGCACCCCCTCTGTTCCATTGGAAACCAGAAGTGTTGCAGTCTGAGGCATGTACACACAGCCGTGGCCATACTGCCCCCCTCTCTCCCGCCCCCAGCTGACAGTATGTTGGTGGGATTGACCAAGCTTGCTCAGTGAAGCATCCCGATGTCCAGGGGCACGTGTTTGCAGCAACCTCAGGGCAGAGGATCAAACTGCCACAACAGTTCCCAAGATCTAACACCCATGTCACTGCTTCGTGTCTGTCCTGTCCTGCTCGACGCCCGAACCCAGTGTTCAGCGCGGCTGACCAATACCTTGGGCCTTTTGCTGCGCCTGGCACGATGTTGACAAAGTGTCCCGCTGCTCTTGAGTCTCCCCAGCCTCTGTGAGCTCCCCCCCCCCGTGCCTGCAGTGCTGCGCCGAGTCTCTCCAAAATGGCCATTTGGAACCCCCACCCTTATTCTCCAATCCCTCCCCAGCTTTTCAACCTCTTCCAGCCCCCGAACCATTCCCCCACCCTACAAGCTCTGACCCTGTTGAGGATATTCGATCGGAATTACTCCACCATTGTCTGTCTGGCCTTCAGCTGCTTGGGACCCACACCTTCAGAGTCCCCCCCCCCCCTTTCCCCCCCCCCCCCCCTCCCCATGTTCTCTGCCTCTCTTATACACCTTTTTTGGCCAAGCTTTAGACCCCTTATCATAGAGTCATCGAGATGTCCAGCAGGGGAACAGACCCTTCAGTCCAACCCGTCCATGCTGACCCAGATATCCCAACCCAATCTAGTCCCACCTGCCAGCACCCGGCCCATATCCCTCCAAACCCTTCCTATTCATATACCCATCCAAATGCCTCTTAAGTGTTGTAATTGTACCAGCCTCCACCACATCCTCTGGCAGCTCATTCCATACACGTACCACCCTCTGTGTGAAAAAGTTGCCCCTTAGGTCTCTTTTATATCTTTCCCCTCTCACCCTAAACCTATGCCCCTCTAGTTCTGGACTCACCGACCCCAGGGAAAAGACTTTGCCTATTTATCCTATCCGTATCTCTCATAATTTTGTAATCCTCTATAAGGTCACCCCTCAGCCTCCGACGCTCCAGGGAAAACAGCCCCAGCCTGCTCAGCCTCTCCCTGTAGCTCAGATCCTCCAACCCTGGCAACATCCTTGTAAATCTTTTCTGAATCCTTTTAAGTTTCACAACATCTTTCTGATAGGAAGGAGACCAGAATTGCACGCAATATTCCAACAGTGGCCTAACCAATGTCCTGTACAGCCGCAACATGACCTCCCAACTCCTATAATCAATACTCTGACCAATAAAGGAAAGCATACCAAATGTTGTCTTCACTATCTTATCTACCGGAGACTCCACTTTCAAGGAGCTATGAACCTGCACTCCAAGGTCTCTTTGTTCAGCAACACTCCCTAGATCACTCACAGGATGTGAGTATCGCTGGCTTGGCCAACATTTTATCCATCCCTAATTACCCATGGGGCAGTTATAGGTCAACCCCGTTGCCGTGGGTCTGGAGCCACCTGCAGGCCAGACCGGGTAAGGACGGCGGTTGCCTTCCTTGAAGGGAACCAGATAGGTTTTTCTGACAAAGGACTCGGGGTCTTCATTCCACTCTCCACTCCAGACTTCATTTTTTAAATTGAAATTAAATTCCACCATCTGCCACGGAGGGATTCGAGCCCGAGACCCCTCCCCTGGGAACGTTAGCCGGGTTTCCCATTCAGGGGTTAATACCACCAGACTACAGCCTCCCCAGTAAACGCTGCTCCCCCTCCCATTCCGTCGTACCTTGTCTGTACACTGCTCCCTCCGTGAAACCTTCAGGACACCCCCCCACCCCCCCCCCCCCCCCCCCCCCCTCCCCCCGGCACCATGGAGGCTCAACCGGTTGTTGTTGCACTGCCCAGCCACCGGAGACAGAGGGAACCGTCGGCTGCCATGCTGCCCCACCCCCTCGTGCCCCTCACCTCCCCCCCCCCCCCGCAAGCCCATCCGAGCCCTCGAGGGGAGAAGGTTGCCCCACCACCCCCTCCTCAGGGATGGAGAAGGCGCCACGCAGATTCAGTTTGAGGCTTTGCCTGTCACTGTTCTGCAGAATTGGGCCTACCTGGTCCTTAGAGTAAAGAGGCCTGACCCCCTCCTGGGGGGTCTGGGGTGGGAGGGGAAGCAATGGAGTTCCACATTCAGCCAAAAGTGGATTTAAGACACTGCTTTCTCCCTGGCCCCCTACCCCGAACCCCCCCCCCCACTCCACCCCCCCCCGTGCAATCGGTGAGGACGTTGAATCCTGTGCCCCTGCCCTCCCTGAAACAACTGCACACAGGCTGGTATCCCATCAACAAGTCTTTATCTCCACGTGGACAGTCCAACACAACAATCCAGCTCCCTCAGTGCCAGCTCTCAGAATGTCTGTTCTTTTTTATTATTTTCTTTTTTTCTTTTTCTTACCTTTTTTCTTTTTTTTCTTTTTCTCTTTGTTTTACTCTATTAACCCCCACACTACCGCCTAACTGTGGTAGTGTTTATTTTCTCCCCCAGCACCCATGTTGTGTGTGTGCAGGTGTGAGATACAGTGAGAGACACAAAGTGCACGAATCTTTATTCGATTTCCACCACCAGGAAGATAGGAAACACCCGAGTGGCCAGTGACAAGCACTGCCCTTCACATCAGAGGGCAATGCTGTGTGATCAAAACAGTGAAGGGGAGGGTAGGGATTAAATCAAAATAGAGTTGGAGGGGGAAATAATGCACTCCACTCCCTGCGGCGCCCACCTCTCCCTGAACAACTCCAGGGTGTCGGTGGACACCGCGTGCTCCTTCTCCAAGGACACCCGGGCTCTAACGTAACCCCGGAAGAGGGGCAGGCAGTCGGCCCTAATGACCCCTCCACGGCCCGCTGCCTGGACCTGTTGATGGCCAGTTTGGCCAGGCCCAGGAGCAGACCCACGAGGAGGTCTTCGGACCTGCCCTCCCTCCTCCGTACCGGGTGCCCGAAGATCAGGAGCGTGGGACTGAAGTGCAGCCAGAAACAGAGGAGAAGGTTCTTAAGAAAATCAAAAAGGGAGTGCAAACGCCCACACCCAATATATACATGGTCCACGGACTCCACAGCGCCACAGAACAAGCAGTTGGGCTGGGAGTCCGTGAACCACCGCAATCTGCGGTTGCAGGGGACTGCTGCGTGCAGCACCCTCCACCCCAGATCCCCGAGAGAAAGGGGGAGGACTCCCACGTAGAGAGCCCTCCACTGGGGATCCCCACCGCCCGGTGGCAAATGGGCACGCCAAGGCGTGTCCGGACGGTGGATGAGGGAGAAGAGGTGGATGGTGTGCAGCCGCAGTCGATACAGGGCCCTCCTTTTTATGTCCCTGAAAGGGACAAAATTAAAATTCCGGAGGCGGCTCAGGTTGTGGGGCACAGGCTCCCGCGGGAAGTACGGGACCTTGGGGCCAATGTGAAATTCCGTCCGGGCCGGGGTGAGCGCGGACGGGATCCCACCGCACACCTGAGCGTCCTCCAACTGGTGCACTACGTCGGGTCCGAGCACCGCCGTTTTAAGGCATCGATGGCGGTGGCCACGTACCGGACGTCTACCGCTGCCCTGCTAGCTATGTCCTGCGGCAGCGTCCAGCCCAGGCCCCCGGCACCCAGCACGTCCCCGACCCTGGTCGCCCTCGCCGCCACGGCCCTCCCCTCCGACAGCCACTCGAACCCGCGAGTACGGAGGTGCGGATTCCTGAGCAACGGCTCCCTGACGACAGCCGCTACTCCAGCCGGAGGGTAGGCGCGACGCGATTCGACCATGTTCCAGACAGTGATCAGGTCCTGGTAAAAGACAGGCAGCACCTTGAGGGCGACCTCCAAACCGTCGCAGTCGACGAACAGGAGCTGCGTGTCGTAGTTGAGGTTACGCACCTGGCGGAAAAAATACGTCGCCAGGGCGCACCACCTAGGAGGAGGCTCGACGTAAAGGCATCGCCGCAAGGTCTGAAGGCGGAACGTCGCGACCTGGGTGCGGACGCACACCAGCGACTGACCGCCCTCCTCAATAGGGAGACTCAGAACCTGCGTGGCGACCCAGTGCATCTTTTTGTCCCAGAAGAAGTCGACCAACGTTCTCTGGATGTCAGCGACAAAGCCAGGAGGAGGGACCAAAGTGACCAGCCGGTACCACAGCATGGCGGCCACCAGCTGGTTTATGACCAGCACTCGACTCCTGTAAGATAGCGCTCGGAGCAGTCCTGTCCAGCGGCCTAGGCGAGCCGAGACTTTGGCCTCCAGCTCCTGCCAGTTGGCCGGCCAGGATTCCTCAGCCGGGCTGAGGTAGACCCCCAGGTAGAGGAGATGGGTGGTACTCCAGCTGAACCCCCGTAACTCCTCCGGCAGAGAGTCCACCCGCCACGGACCGACCAGTAGTCCGGAACACTTGGCCCAGTTGATCCTGGCGGAAGACGCCGCCGAGTACACGGCCTGGCACTCGCGCATCCTCCCCAGGTCAGCCGGGTCGGTGAAAGTGAGGAGCACGTCGTCGCCGTAGGCCGAGAGGACCACCCCCGTGCCCGCGCCGCGCAGAACCAGCCCCGACAACCTCCTCCGCAAGAGGCGCAGGAAAGGCTCCACGCACAGGGAATACAGCTGGCCGGACAGGGGGCAGCCTTGACGCACTCCTCTCCCGAAGCGAAGGGCTGCTGTCAGGGACCCGTTAACTTTAACCAGACACTCTGCGGCGGCGTACAAAAGTCGGATCCGGGCGACGAACCGCGTCCCGAACCCGAATGCCCGCAGAGTCCTGAGCAGGTACTCGTGATCGACCCTGTCGAACGCCTTCTCCTGGTCGAGAGACAGGAAGGCGCTCGGCAGACCAGCCCGTCGACAGAAATGGATCAGGTCCCAGACCAGGTGGACGTTGTCGTGTATCCTCTGGCCCGGGACCGTGTAGGACTGGTCCGGGTGAATCATGTGGGCCAGCACGGAAGCCAGGCGGGAAGACAACACCCTGGCGAAGATTTTGTAGTCCATGCTGAGCAGGGAGACCGGACGCCAGTTCTTCAAAGAACGAAGGTCCCCCTTCTTTGGCAGCAGGACGATGACCGCCCTGCGCCAAGAAAGGGGCAGCTGTCCGGCATTTAGACACTCCCCCAGGACCTGTGCGTAGTCGTTCCCCAGGACGTCCCAGAACGCCCTGAAGAACTCCACAGTCAGCCCGTCCAGCCCCGGGGTTTTGCCCCTCGAGAGCCGGTCGAGGGCGCCGGTCAGCTCCTCTAAAGTGACGGGAGCGTCGAGCCTTCCGGCGTCCTCCGGGCCGAGCTGCGGCAGGTCCTCCCACAGAACTCTGCGAGCGTCCTCGCTGGACGGATCCGGAGAGAACAGAGCCGTGTAATAGTTCTGGACGTGGGCCCTGATGCCCTCCGGATCCGAGACGAGGGACCCGTCGTCGGCCAGCAGCACAAGGAGCTGCTGACGGGTGCCGCGCCTTTTTTCCAGCGAGTAGAAGAAGGGGGAGCCGCGGTCCAGGTCCTGCAGGAGCTGGATCCGCGACCTCACGTACGCGCCCCGAGCCCCGACGAGCTGCAGGTCCCGGAGCGCGGCCTTCTTCTCTTCGTACACCCCGCGCAGGGCCGGGTCCGCGTCGGGCTGACCGAGGCGTGACTCCAGGTCGAGCATCTCCCTCTCCAACTCCACGATCCTGGATTTCCGCCTCTTGGTCGACCCCCTCGCGTACTCCTGACAGAAGACGCGGACGTGAGCCTTGCCCACGTCCCACCATAGCCTCAGGGAAGGGAAGCTTCCCCGCTTCCTTCTCCAGCCGGCCCAGAAACGACGAAACGAGTCGCGGAACCGCTCGTCCTCCAGCAGCAGGTTGTTAAAGTGCCAGTACGCGGAGCCGAGCCTGGCGCTGAACGGAAGGAGTTCCGCCCACACCAGGTGATGGTCCGTGCACGACACCTGCCGCGTGGAGGCCTTCGGAAAACAGGAGGCGTACGCCCGCGAAACGTACAGGCGGTCGATTCTGGACGCTCCGACCCCAGGCCTCACGAAGGTGAAGGCGATGGAGTCGGGATGGAGATTCCGCCAGACGTCCACCAGGTCGAAGGACTTGACCAAGTCCCCCAACCTCTTCCCCGACGCACAGCCAGTGCGGGCACCGCCGTGGTCCCTGCCCTCGAGGACGCAGTTAAAATCTCCCCCGAGGACGACGCACTGGTTCTCGTCGATGGAAGCGAGATGAGCGGACAGTTCTTCGAAGAAGCTCGCTTGCCTCGGCCCGGCCAGGGGAGCGTATACGTTCACCAAGTGAAGCACCGCGCCCCCCCAGCCAAACCGTCAGGTGAAGCAAACAGCCTGGCACCGGCTCCCTGACCCCCAAGATCTCCGGCTGAAAATGCGGGGCCAACAGGATAGCCACCCCGCCAGATCTGCGGGTGAGGTGACTCATGTAGACCCCCCCCCTCGCCACTCCAGGAGCCAGGTGGCTTCGTCTCCCGGGGTAGTGTGGGTTTCTTGCAGGAAGCACACCGCATACCTCCCGTCCCAAAGGACCGAGAGGGTCTGGAATCTGCGCTGTGACTCCCTGCTGCCGTTGATGTTGAGGCTGGCTATAGTCGTCTCCATGTCGGAAGCGTTGTGCTACCACCACCAGTACAATTAAAAAACAATTACTGGGAGGACGAGGGAGGGGCACAGGAGTCCCTCACCCTCACCAGGAGTGCCCCCAGGAAGTTCCTGACTCGCTTTCGCTCATTGACATCGAGCCCAGGTGCCTGGCGAGCAACGTGGGCCGACCAGTAAACTCTCTCAAATGAGCTCCAGCGGTCGAGCGCCAGTTGGGCTCTATCCCGGCGACCCCGAGTTTCCTTGACAAATTCCCGGAGTTCCTCGAGGGGGATGAGGGGGAGATCGGCGGGGGGCACCTGGGACTCAAAAATGTCGCTGCAGACAGAGTCCGCGTTGTCCCAGGTGTCCACCACCGATCCTGAACCCTCCTCCAGGAGGTCACCCTCGGTCACCGACCTCTCCCCCACCGAGAGGAGGGGGGGCTGGTCCAGCGCCGCCAACTGGCCTCAAACCCCCGGCGACCCCACCCCCAGGGTCAGTGGTGGTACCTTCCTCGGCGCACGATAAGAAGCAAGCAGGTAACTAGAGAAGGGATTGGTCCACTAAAGGATAATGAAGGAAGGCTGTGTGTCGAACCTGAGAAACTGAATGAGATTCTGAATGATTACTTTGCATCAGTGTTCACTGAGGAGAGGAACATGATGAATGTTGAGATGAGAGATAGAAGTTTGATTAGTCTGGATCATGTTGACATAAGTAGGGAAGATGTGTTGGGTAGGCTAGAGGTTATTAAGGTGGACAAATCCCAGGACCGGATGGGATCTATCCCAGGTTGCTGAGGGAGGCGAGAGAGGAAATAGCTGGGTCCCTGACAGATATCTTTGTGGCATCTTTAAACATAGGTGATGTGCCAGAGGACTGGAAGGTTGCTCATGTTGTCCCCCTCTAAAAGAAGGGTAGTAGGAATATTCCAGGTAACTACAGACCAGTGAGCCTGATGTCAGTGGTGGGAAAGTTGCTGGAGAAGGTACGGAGGGATAGGATCTATTTATACTTAGAAAAGAATGGGCTTATCAGTGATAGGCGACATGGTTTTGTGCAGGGGAGATCGTGCCTTACCAACTTAGAGTTCTTTGAGGAAGTGACCAAGTTGATAGATGAAGGAAGGGCTGTTGATGTCATATACATGGACTTTAGTAAGGAGTTTGATAAAGTCCCCCGTGGTAAACTAATGGAGAAAGTGAAGTCACATGGTGTGCAGGGTGTTCTAGCTAGGTGGATAAAGGACTGATTGAGCAACAGGAGACAGAGACTAGTAGTTGAAGGGAGTTTCTCAAAATGGAGAAAGGTGACCAGTGGTGTTCCACAGGGGTCAGTGTTGAGGCCATTGTTGTTTGTAATATACATAAATGATCCTGAAGAGGACACTGTTGGTATGATCAGCAAGTTTGCAGATGACATGAAGACTGGTGGAGTAGCAGAAAGCATAAAGGGACTGTCAGAGAATACAGGAGGATATAGATAGACTGGAGAGTTGGGTGGAGAAGTGGCAGATGAAGTTCAATCCAGATAAATGTGAGGTGATGCATTTAGGCAAGACTAATTCAAGAGCAAATTATACAATGAACTGAAGAGCCTTGGGAAAAGTTGATGGGCAGAGAGATCTGGGAGTGCAGATCCATTGCACCCTGAAGGTGGATAGAGTGGTCAATAAGGCATATGGTATGCTTGCCTTCATTGGACGGGGTATTGAGTATAAGAGCTGGCGGGTCATGTTAACATTGTACAGGACATTGGTTCGACTGTATTTAGAATACTGTGTACAGTTCTGGTTGCCACATTACCAAAAAGATGTGGATGCTTTGGAGAGGGTGCAGAGAGGGTTTACGAGGATGTTGCCTGGTATGGAAGGTGCTAGCTATGATGAGAGGTTGAGTAAGTTAGGTTTGTTTTCATTAGAAAAAAGGAGATTTAGGGGGAACCTGATTGAGGTTTACAATATCATGAAGGGTGTAGACAGGGTGGATAGAGACAAGCTTTTTCCCACGGTGAAGGACTCAATAAGGAGAGGTCATGCTTTCAAAGTGAGAGGTGAAAGGGGGGATACACGTGGCAAGTACTTCACACAGAGGGTGGTGGGCGTTTGGAACACATTGCCAGCAGAGGTGGTAGAGGCAGGCACGGTAGATTCATTTAAGATGGGTCTGGATAAATGCATGAATAGGTGGGGAGCAGAGGGATACAGATGCTTAGGAATAGTATGATAGGTTTAAACAGTGGATTTGGATCAGCTCAGGCTTGGAGGGCCGAAGGGCCTGTTACTGGGCTATACATTTTCTTTATCTGTCAGCCAGGGCTCCCCAATTGGACCAGATAAACAGCCCAATCAGGGAACTAATATTCTATGAGGTTCCCCCATGGCTGACCCTGTCACAATCATTGCATCATCTACAAGCAACAATGGCACCAACCCAAACCTGACCTTGTTTGGCCAATCTGGAGGATGGTGGTGGTGGTGGGGTCTAGGGGAGGGGCCTAATGGTGCTCACAACCCTGGATGGCAGGCACCCGAGAGGGCGTTGGGTGGCTCTTGACATAGACAGGTCGGAGGGTAGAGGCAGGCGCTGGCACGAAGGGCTGAATGGCCTACCTTCTGTGAGTCTGTCAGTGCTCTGGGGTGAGGGTTCGATACCTGGGGTCAAAAAGGAACCCCTCCCCGGCGGCTGTGAGAGATCCAGAGCCCGTGGTGATCACGGTGACCCGGAGATAATTGGCCGCCATCGCTAAGAGGCCCATTGACCTCACTCACGGGGCCTTTCCTTTCACTGGGGAGGGGGGGGGGGGCGTCAGCTGGCCTGGCCTCGATCTGACTCATATGTGACTCCAGACCCACACTCGCTGCAGCTGGCTGGTTCTCGACCAGTCAATGGCCAAGGGAGCAGGTCCCGTTGTGGGAAACATCAGGCCGGAGAGACATAAGACTTGGTGCCAGCCTTGGCCTCCTCCCACACAGTAAGGACAATCTCAGCGATGCCAAGCCGCTGTTGGCACTGGGTCCAGTAGGTCCCACACACTCCAGAAAGCAAGTGAGTTTCTTCTTCTTAGACTCATAGAGATGTCCAGCAGGGAAACAGACCCTTCGGTCCAACCCGTCCATGCCGACCAGATATCCCAACCCAATCTAGTCCCACCTGCCAGCACCCGGCCCATATCCCTCCAAACCCTTCCTATTCATATACCCATCCAAATGCCTTTTAAGTGTTGTCATTGTACCAGCCTCCAACACACCCTCTGGCAGCTCATTCCACACCCGGACCACCCTCTGTGTGAAAACGTTGTCCTCTTTTATATCTTTCCCCTCTCATCCTAAACCTATGCCCCTCTAGTTCTGGACTCCCCAACCCCAGGGAAAAGACTTTGTCTATTTTTCCTATCCATGCCCCTCATGATGTTATAAACCTCGATAAGGTCACCCCTCAGCCTCCGATGCTCCAGGGAAAACAGCCCCAGTCTGTTCAGCCTCTCCCTGTAGCTCAGATCCTCCAACCCTGGCAACATCCTTGTCAATCTTTCCCGAACCCTTTCAACATCCTTCCTATAGGAGGGAGACCAGAATTGCACACAGTATTCCAAACGTGGCCTAACCAATGTCCTGTCTGCCTGAACTGTGGGTCTCAGTCCTTTGTGACTCACCTGGAGGACCCAGCCTTGGGGCGACAGCAGGCAGTCAAGGGAGGAGACAGCAACAAAGACTTGCATTTCTCTAGCACCTTCCGTTCAAGAAAACCCTGACCTGCTTTGGGGGCCAATGAGCAATAGGTGTATGGGGTGGTGGAGGGGGGGCATTGATGAGGGTGTGAAAAATGCCAAGGTGTGGTCTGTCCACCCAAGGATAAGTTCCAAAACACCCCCTAAAAAAGAGTGGCACACTTACCCCAGTGGTCATGGGTAAAGTCTGCACGGTGTAGTGAGCCCGTCCTGGATCTCCGTCCTGCAACACTCTCACTTCCTCAAACAAACTCTGCCTCCCTTGCTTGCCAATCCCACCCTGCTCTCCCCCACTCTGAGACCCCCAGCGTTCCTCCAGCACCGAGTCCCCTTGTGCATCCTCAAGTCAGGTTGCCAGACTTATAGTTGCCTGACTCCCTCCCTGAACCCTGACGCCCCCCCCCCCCCCCCCAACCCCAACCTCCGCCCGTTCCCACCCTATCTAGCCCACCCTTGCCCAATTCCAAAACGCTCCTTCAAAAAGCCTCTGAGATCGGACCTGGCCAAACATCCATCCCGTGCTGTTCGGTGTGGAATGGGACTAGACTGTGATCCAGAGGGGATTGCCTTGGGATGATTCATTACTAACCCCCCCACCCCACCGGAAGGTCTTGGAGGGGTCAGCCTTGGGGCAAAGGAGGAAGGTGAAGAGACAGCAACAATAGGCATTTCTCTAGCACCTTCCACTCAAGCCAACCCTGACCTGCTGTGTGGCTGGTGATGGCTGGGGCCTTGGCGTGGGTGGTGTCAAATGGATGTGGGTACGGATTGACCTGGGGGCTGTTCACATTCAAAGGTGTTTCACAGAGAGAAGGGAAGCGGTGATGATTAGAAAGAGAGAGATAGAGAGAGGTGGGAGTTAGAGAGAGAGAGGGAGAGGGAGAGCGGTGGCGGTTAGAGAGGTCGAGTGCGATGGGGTTAGAGAGAGAGAGACGTGGGGGGGGGTCAGAGAGAGAGGAGAGAGGTGAGGTATGGAGAGAGAGAGAGAGGGAGAGAGAAATGGGGTTAGAGAGAGGGGTGGGGTTAGATAGAGAGAGAGAGAGGTAGTGGTCAGAGAGAGAGAAGGAGAGAGGTCAGGTTTAGAGAGAGAGCAGTGGGAGACAGAGGGAGAGGAGAGAGGTGGGGTGTAGAAAGAGAGAGAGAGAGAGAAATGGGGTTAGAGAGAGGGGTGGGCTTAGATAGAGAGAGAGATGTAGTGGTCAGAGAGAGAGAAGGAGAGAGGTCAGGTTTAGAGAGAGCAGTGGGAGACAGAGGGAGAGGAGAGAGGTGGGGTGTAGAGAGAGAGAGAGAGAGAGAGAGGTTGGGTTTCGAGAGAGGGGAGAGGTCAAGGTTTGAGAGAGGGATATGGAGGGTGGGAGAGAGAGAGGGAGGATGGGTGTGAGTTAGAGAGGGAGAGGGAGAGAGGGTGGGGGTTGTAGGCATGGAGAGGGGGTGGGGAGAGAGAGAGGTGAAGAGACAGGTGGTGGGTTGGGAGAGGGGTGATTTAGAGAGGGGGTGGGGGTTAGAAAGTGTGGGAGTTAGAGAGAGGGAGAGAGGTAGGGGAGACAGAGGAAGGGAAGGGTGGGGTAAAGAGGGAGGTGTGGTTTACAGGAAGAGAGGGGTGGGGTTTAGAGGGAGAGAGGGAGAGAGGTGGGGGTTAGAGAGAGAGAGGTGGGGGTTAGAGAGGGAGAGAGGTGGGGGTTAGAGAGAGAGAGGTGGGGGTTAGAGAGAGAGAGAGGTGGGGGTTAGAGAGGGAGAGAGAGTGGGGGTTAGAGAGAGAGAGGTGAGGGTTAGAGAGAGAGAGAGGTGGGGGTTAGAGAGAGAAAGAGGTGGGGGTTAGAGAGAGAGAGAGAGAGGTGGGGATTAGAGAGAGAGAGAAGTGGGGGTTAGACAGAGAGAGAGAGGTGGGGGTTAGAGAGGGAGAGAGGTGGGGGTTAGAGAGAGAGAGAGGTGGGGGGTTAGAGAGAGAGAGGTGGGGGGTTAGAGAGAGAGAGAGGTGGGGGTTAGAGAGGGAGAGAGAGTGGGGGTTAGAGAAGGAGAGAGAGGTGGGGGTTAGAGAGGGAGAGAGGTGGGGGTTAGAGAGAGAGAGAGGTGGGGGTTAGAGAGAGAGAGAGGTGGGGGTTAGAGAGGGAGAGAGGTGAGGGTTAGAGAGAGAGAGAGGTGGGGGTTAGAGAGAGAAAGGTGGGGGTTAGAGAGGGAGAGAGGTGGGGGTTAGAGAGAGAGAGAGAGAGGTGGGGGTTAGAGAGAGAGAGAGGTGGGGATTAGAGAGAGAGAGAGAGAGAGGTGGGGGTTAGAGAGAGAGAGGGAGAAAGGTGGGGGTTAGAGAGCGAGAGGGAGAGAGGTGGGAAATGGACAGGGGGGGGGGAGGGAGAGAGGTGGGGGATAGAGAGGGAGAGAGGGAGAGAGGGAGAGAGGAGGGAATTAGAGAGAGAGGGAGAGAGGTGGGAAATGGACAGGGGGGGGGAGGGAGAGAGGTGGGGGATAGAGAGGGAGAGAGGTGGAGGTTAGAGAGAGAGAGAGGGAGAGAGGTGGGGGTTAGAGAGAGAGAGAGGGAGAGAGGTGAGGGTTAGAGAGAGAGAGAGGTGAGGGTTAGAGAGAGAGAGGTGGGGGTTAGAGAGAGAGAGAGAGGTGGGGGTTAGAGAGGGAGAGAGGTGGGGGTTAGAGAGAGAGGTGGGGGTTAGAGAGAGAGAGAGGTGGGGGTTAGAGAGAGAGAAGTGGGGGTTAGAGAGAGAGGAGGTGGGGGTTAGAGAGGGAGAGAGGTGGGGGTTAGAGAGAGAGAGAGGTGGGGGTTAGAGAGAGAGAGGTGGGGGTTAGAGAGGGAGAGAGGTGGGGGTTAGAGAGGGAGAGAGGTGGGGGTTAGAGAGAGAGAGGTGGGGGTTAGAGAGAGAGAGAGAGGTGGGGGTTAGAGAGGGAGAGAGGTGGGGGTAAGAGAGAGAGAGAGGTGGGGGTTAGAGAGGGAGAGAGGTGGGGGTTAGAGAGGGAGAGAGGGTGAGAGGTGGGGGTTAGAGAGGGAGAGAGGTGGGGATTAGAGAGAGAGAGGTGGGGGTTAGAGAGAGGGAGAGAGGTGGGGTTAGAGAGAGAGAGGTGGGGGTTAGAGAGAGAGAGGTGGGGGTTAGAGAGCGAGAGAGGTGGGGGTTAGAGATGGAGAGGGTGAGAGGTGGGGGTTCGAGTGGGAGAGAGGTGGGGGTTAGAGATGGAGAGAGGTGGGGTTTAGAGAGGGAGAGAGGTGGGGGTTAGAGAGAGAGAGAGAGGTGGGTGTTAGAGAGGGAGAGGTGGGGGTTTGAGAGGGAGAGTGGGTGGGGTTAGAGAGGGAGAGAGGTGGGGGTTAGAGAGAGTGGGAGGTGGGGGTTAGAGAGGGAGAGAGGGAGGAGGTGGGGGTTAGAGAGAGAGGTGAGGTGGGGGTTAGAGAGAGAGAGAGGTGGGGGTTAGACAGGGAGAGAGGTGGGGGTTAGAGAGAGAGAGAGAGGTGGGGGTTAGAGAGGGAGAGAGGTGGGGGTTTGAGAGAGAGGGAGGTGGGGGTCAGAGAGAGAGAGAGGTGGGGGTTAGAGAGAGAGAGAGGTGGGGGTTAGAGAGGGAGAGAGGTGGGGGTTAGAGAGAGAGAGAGGTGGAGGTTAGAGAGAGAGAGAGAGGTGGGGGGTTAGAGAGAGAAAGAGAGGTGGGGTTAGAGAGAGAGAGGTGGGGGTTAGAGAGGGAGAGAGGTGAGGGTTAGAGAGAGAGAGGTGGGGGTTAGAGAGAGAGGTGAGGGTTAGAGAGAGAGAGGTGGGGGTTAGAGAGAGAGAGAGGTGGGGCTTAGAGAGAGAGAGAGGTGGGGGTTAGAGAGGTAGAGAGGGAGAGAGGTGGGGGTTAGAGAGAGAGAGAGGTGGGGGTTAGAGAGGGATAGAGGTGGGGGTTAGAGAGGGAGAGAGAGAGAGAGGTGGGGTTAGAGGGAGAGAGAGGTGGGGGTTAGAGAGAGAGAGGTGGGGGGTTAGAGAGGGAGAGAGGTGGGGGTTAGAGAGAGAGAGAGGTGGGGGTTAGAGAGAGAGAGGTGGGGGTTAGAGAGGGAGAGAGAGTGGGGGGTTAGAAGGAGAGAGAGTGGGGGTTAGAGAGAGAGAGAGGTGGGGGTTAGAGAGAGAGAGAGGTGGGGGTTAGAGAGGGAGAGAGGTGAGGGTTAGAGAGAGAGAGAGGTGGGGGTTAGAGAGAGAAAGGTGGGGGTTAGAGAGGGAGAGAGGTGGGGGTTAGAGAGAGAGAGAGAGAGGTGGGGGTTAGAGAGAGAGAGAGGTGGGGATTAGAGAGAGAGAGAGGTGGGGGTTAGAGAGGAGAGAGAGAGGTGGGGGTTAGAGAGAGAGGAGAGAGGTGGGGGTTAGAGAGAGAGAGAGAGAGGTGGGGGTTAGAGAGAGAGAGAGGTGGGGATTAGAGAGAGAGAGAGGTGGGGGTTAGAGAGAGAGAGAGAGAGGTGGGGGTTAGAGAGAGAGAGGGAGAAAGGTGGGGGTTAGAGAGCGAGAGGGAGAGAGGTGGGAAATGGACAGGGGGGGGGGGGGAGGGAGAGAGGTGGGGGATAGAGAGGGAGAGAGGTGGAGGTTAGAGGAGAGAGAGGGAGAGAGGAGGGAATTAGAGAGAGAGGGGAGAGTGGTGGGGATTAGAGAGAAAGAGATAGAGGGAGAGGTGGGGGTTAGAGAGGGAGAGAGGTGGGGGTTAGAGAGGGAGAGAGGTGGGGGTTAGAGAGGGAGAGGGAGAGAGGTGGGGGTTAGAGAGGGAGAGGGAGAGAGGTGGGGGTTAGAGAGAGAGAGAGAGAGGGAGAGAGGTGGGGGTTAGAGAGAGACAGGGAGAGAGGTGGGGGTTAGAGAGAGAGGGAAAGAGGTGGGGGTTAGAGAGAGAGAGGGGAGAGAGGTGGGGGTTAGAGAGGGAGAGAGGTGGGGGTTAGTGAGGGAGAGAGGTGGGGGTTAGTGAGAGGGAGAGAGGTGGGGGTTAGAGAGAGAGAGAGGGAGAGAGGTGGGGGGTTAGTGAGGGAGAGAGGTGGGGGTTAGAGAGGGAGAGAGGTGGGGGTTAGAGAGAGGGAGAGAGGTGGGGGTTAGAGGGGAGAGAGGTGGGGGTTTGTGAGGGAGAGGGGAGAGGTGGGGGTTGTGAGGGAGAGGGAGAGGTGTGGGGGTTAGAGAGAGAGAGAGAGAGGGAGAGAGGTGGGGGTTAGAGAGAGACAGGGAGAGAGGTGGGGGTTAGAGAGAGAGGGAAAGAGGTGGGGTTAGAGAGAGAGAGAGGGAGAGAGGTGGGGGTTAGAGAGAGGGAGAGAGGTGGGGGTTAGAGAGGAGAGAGAGAGGGAGAGAGGTGGGGGTTAGAGAGGAGAGAGCTGGGGGTAGAGAGGGAGAGAGGGAGAGAGGTGGGGATTAGGAGGGAGGGAGAGAGGTGGGGGTTAGAGGGAGGGGGAGAGAGGGTGAGGGAGAGGGTGGGGGTTAGAGAGGGAGAGAGGTGGGGGTTAGAGAGAGGGGAGAGGGAGAGAGGGAGAGAGGTGGGGGTTAGAGAGAGAGAGGGTGAGTGGTGGGGGTTAGAGTAGGGAGAGAGGTGGGGGTTAGAGAGGGAGAGAGTGTGGGGTTAGAGAGAGAGAGAGGTGGGGGTTAGAGAGTGAGAGAGGGAGAGAGGGAGAGAGGTGGGGGTTAGAGAGAGGGAGAGAGGTGAGGGTTAGAGAGAGAGAGGGAGAGAGAGAGAGAGGTGGGGGTGAGGAGGGGAGGGTGTGGGGTTAGAGAGAGGGAGAGAGGGAGAGAGAGAGAGAGGTGGGGGTTAGAGAGAGGAGAGAGGTGAGGGTTAGAGAGAGGGAGAGAGGTGGGTGTTAGAGAGAGAGGGAGGTGGGGGTTAAGAGAGAGGGAGAGAGGTGGGGGTAAGAGAGAGAGAGAGGTGAGGGTTAGAGAGAGAGAGAGGTGGGAGTTAGAGAGGGTGAGAGGTGGGGGTTAGAGAGAGGGAGAGAGGTGGGGGTTAGAGAGAGAGAGAGGTGGGGGTTAGAGAGAGAGAGGTGGGGGTTAGAGAGAGAGAGAGGGAGAGGTGAGGGTTAGAGAGAGAGAGAGGTGAGGGTTAGAGAGAGAGAGGTGGGGGTTAGAGAGAGAGAGAGAGGTGGGGGTTAGAGAGGGAGAGAGGTGGGGGTTAGAGAGAGAGGTGGGGGTTAGAGAGAGAGAGAGGTGGGGTTAGAGAGAGAGAAGTGGGGTTAGAGAGAGAGAGAGGTGGGGGTTAGAGAGGGAGAGAGGTGGGGGTTAGAGAGAGAGAGAGGTGGGGGTTAGAGAGAGAGAGGTGGGGGTTAGAGAGGGAGAGAGGTGGGGGTTAGAGAGGGAGAGAGGTGGGGGTTAGAGAGAGAGAGGTGGGGGTTAGAGAGAGAGAGGTGGGGGTTAGAGAGGAGAGAGGTGGGGGTTAGAGAGAGAGAGAGGGGGGGTTAGAGAGGAGAGAGGTGGGGGTTAGAGAGGGAGAGAGGGTGAGAGGTGGGGGTTAGAGAGGGAGAGAGGTGGGGATTAGAGAGAGAGAGGTGGGGGTTAGAGAGAGGGAGAGAGGTGGGGGTTGAGAGAGAGAGGTGGGGTTAGAGAGAGAGAGGTGGGGGTTAGAGAGCGAGAGAGGTGGGGGTTAGAGATGGAGAGAGGGAGAGAGGTGGGGGTTCGAGAGGGAGAGAGGTGGGGGTTAGAGATGGAGAGAGGTGGGGTTTAGAGAGGGAGAGAGGTGGGGGTTAGAGAGAGAGAGAGAGGTGGGTGTTAGAGAGGGCGAGAGGTGGGGGTTAGAGAGGGAGAGAGAGGTGGAGGTTAGAGAGGGAGAGAGGGAGAGAGGTGGGGGTTAGAGAGAGAGAGTGAGGTGGGGGTTAGAGAGAGAGAGAGGTGGGGGTTAGACAGGGAGAGAGGTGGGGGTTAGAGAGAGAGAGAGAGGTGGGGGTTAGAGAGGGAGAGTGGTGGGGGTTTGAGAGAGAGGGAGGTGGGGGTCAGAGAGAGAGAGAGGTGGGGGTTAGAGAGAGAGAGAGGTGGGGGTTAGAGAGGGAGAGAGTGGGGGTTAGAGAGAGAGAGAGGTGGAGGTTAGAGAGAGAGAGAGAGGTGGGGGTTAGAGAGAGAAAGAGAGGTGGGGGTTAGAGAGAGAGAGGTGGGGGTTAGAGAGGGAGAGAGGTGAGGGTTAGAGAGAGAGAGAGAGAGAGAGAGGTGGGGGTTAGAGAGAGAGAGGTGAGGGTTAGAGAGAGAGAGGTGGGGGTTAGAGAGAGAGAGGTGAGGGTTAGAGAGAGAGAGGTGGGGGTTAGAGAGAGAGAGAGGTGGGGGTTAGAGAGAGAGAGAGGTGGGGGTTAGAGAGGTAGAGAGGGAGAGAGGTGGGGGTTAGAGAGAGAGAGAGGTGGGGGTTAGAGAGGGATAGAGGTGGGGGTTAGAGAGGGAGAGAGAGAGAGAGGTGGGGGTTAGAGAGAGAGAGAGGTGGGGGTTAGAGAGGGAGAGAGGTGGGGGTTAGAGAGAGAGAGAGGTGGGGGTTAGAGAGGGAGAGAGGTGGGGGTTAGAGAGAGTGAGAGGTGGGCGTTAGAGAGGGAGAGAGGTGGGGGTTAGAGAGGGAGAGAGGGAGAGAGGTGGGGGTTAGAGAGGGAGAGAGGTGGGGGTTAGAGAGAGTGAGAGGTGGGGGTTAGAGAGAGAGAGAGGTGAGGGTTAGAGAGAGAGAGAGGTGGGGGTTAGAGAGAGAGAGGTGGGGGTTAGAGAGAGAGAGAGGTGGGGGTTAGAGAGGGAGAGAGGTGGGGGTTAGAGAGAGAGAGAGAGAGGTGGGGATTAGAGAGAGAGAGAGGTGGGGGTTAGAGAGAGAGAGAGGTGGGGGTTAGAGAGAGAGAGAGAGAGGTGGGGATTAGAGAGAGAGATAGGGAGAGAGGGAGAGAGGTGGGGGTTAGAGAGGGAGAGAGGGAGAGAGGGAGAGAGGTGGGGGTTAGAGAGAGAGAGAGGTGGGGGTTAGAGAGAGAGAGAGAGAGAGGTGGGGATTAAAGAGAGAGAGAGAGAGGTGGGGATTAGAGAGAGAGAGAGGTGGGGGTTAGAGAGAGAGAGAGAGGTGGGGGTTAGAGAGAGAGAGGGAGAGAGGGAGAGAGGTGGGGGTTAGAGAGGGAGAGAGGGAGAGAGGGAGAGAGGTGGGGGTTAGAGAGGGAGAGAGGGAGAGAGGGAGAGAGGTGGGGGTTAGAGAGGGAGAGAGGGAGAGAGAGGGAGAGAGGTGGGGGTTAGAGAGGGAGAGAGGGAGAGAGGTGGGGGTTAGAGAGAGAGAGAGGTGGGGGTTAGAGAGGGAGAGAGGTGGGGGTTAGAGAGGGAGAGAGGGACAGAGGTGGGGGTTAGAGAGGGAGAGAGGGAGAGAGGTGGGGATTAGAGAGCGAGAGGTAGGGAATAGAGAGAGAGAGGGAGAGAGGTGGATGTTAGAGAGAGAGAGATTGGGAGAGAGGTGGGGAATAGAGAGAAAGGGGGAAAGAGTTGCAGGTTAGAGAGGGAGAGAGGTGGGGGTGAGAGAGAGAGAGAGATGGAGAGAGGTGGGGATTAGAGAGAGAAGGAAAGAGGTGGGTGTTAGAGAGAGAGAGAGAGAGAGGGAGAGGGGTGGGGGATTAGAGAGAGAGGGAGAGAGGTGGGGGTTAGAGAGGTGGGAATGGACGGGGGGGAGAGGTGGGGGTTGGAGAGAGAGAGAGGGAGGTGGGGGGTTAGGGAGGGAGAGAGGGAGAGAGGTGGAGGTTAGAGAGGGAGAGAGCGAGGTGGGGGTTAGAGAGAGAGAGATGGAGAGAGGTGGGGATTAGAGAGGTAGAGAGGTGAGGGTTAGAGAGAGAGGGAGAGAGATGGGGATTAGAGACAGAGAGAGGGAGAGAGGGAGAGAGGTGGGGATTAGAGAGAGAGAGAGAGAGAGAGAGGGAGAGAGATGGGGGTTAGAGAGAGAGAGAGGGAGAGAGGAGGGGGGTGGGGATTAGAGAGAGAGAGAGAGAGAGAGGGAGAGAGATGGGGATTAGAGAGAGAGAGAGGGAGAGAGGAGGGGGGTGGGGATTAGAGAGAGAGAGAGAGAGAGAGAGGGAGAGAGATGGGGGTTAGAGAGAGAGAGAGGTGGGGGTTAGAGAGGGAGAGGGAGAGAGGTGGGGGTTAGAGAGAGGGAGAGAGGTGGGGGTTAGAGAGAGAGAGAGAGAGAGGGAGAGAGATGGGGGTTAGAGAGAGAGAGAGGTGGGGGTTAGAGAGGGAGAGGGAGAGAGGTGGGGGTTAGAGAGGGAGAGGGAGAGAGGTGGGGGTTAGAGAGAGAGAGAGAGAGAGGGAGAGAGGTGGGGGTTAGAGAGGGAGAGGGAGAGAGGTGGGGGTTAGAGAGAGAGAGAGAGAGGGAGAGAGGTGGGGGTTAGAGAGAGAGAGAGACAGGGAGAGAGGTGGGGGTTAGAGAGAGGGAGAGAGGTGGGGGTTAGAGAGAGAGAGAGAGGGAGAGAGGTGGGGGTTAGAGAGGGAGAGAGCGAGGTGGGGGTTAGAGAGAGAGAGATGGAGAGAGGTGGGGATTAGAGAGGTAGAGAGGTGGGGGTTAGAGAGAGAGGGAGAGAGATGGGGATTAGAGACAGAGAGAGGGAGAGAGGGAGAGAGGTGGGGGTTAGAGAGGGAGAGAGGGAGAGAGGGAGAGAGGTGGGGGTTAGAGAGGGAGAGGGAGAGAGGTGGGGGTTAGAGAGGGAGAGGGAGAGAGGTGGGGGTTAGAGAGAGAGAGAGAGAGGGAGAGAGGTGGGGGTTAGAGAGGGAGAGGGAGAGAGGTGGGGGTTAGAGAGAGACAGGGAGAGGGAGAGAGGTGGGGGTTAGAGAGGGAGAGGGAGAGAGGTGGGGGTTAGAGAGAGACAGGGAGAGAGGTGGGGGTTAGAGAGAGAGGGAAAGAGGTGGGGGTTAGAGAGGGAGAGAGGGAGAGAGGTGGGGGTTAGAGAGAGGGAGAGAGGTGGGGGTTAGAGAGGGAGAGAGAGAGGGAGAGAGGTGGGGGTTAGAGAGGGAGAGAGCTGGGGGTTAGAGAGGGAGAGAGGGAGAGAGGTGGGGATTAGAGAGGGAGAGGGAGAGAGGTGGGGGTTAGAGAGGGAGAGAGGTGGGGGTTAGAGAGAGGGAGAGAGGTGGGGGTTAGAGAGGGAGAGAGGTGGGGGTTAGAGAGAGGGAGAGAGGTGGGGGTTAGAGAGAGAGAGAGAGGTGGGGGTTAGAGAGAGAGAGGTGGGGGTTAGAGAGAGAGAGGTGGGGGTTAGAGAGAGAGAGAGGGAGAGAGGTGAGGGTTAGAGAGAGAGAGAGGTGGGGGTTCGAGAGAGAGAGGTGGGGGTTAGAGAGAGAGAGAGGGAGAGAGGTGAGGGTTAGAGAGAGAGAGAGGTGAGGGTTAGAGAGAGAGAGAGGTGGGGGTTAGAGAGGGAGAGGGAGAGAGGTGGGGGTTAGAGAGGGAGAGAGGTGGGGGTTAGAGAGAGAGAGAGGGAGAGAGGTGGGGATTAGAGAGGGAGAGAGGTGGGGGTTAGAGAGAGAGAGAGGGAGAGAGGTGGGGATTAGAGAGGGAGAGAGGTGGGGGTTAGAGAGAGAGAGAGGTGGGGGTTAGAGAGGGAGAGAGGTGGGGGTTAGAGAGGGAGAGAGGTGGGGGTTAGAGAGAGAGCGAGATGTGGGGGTTAGAGAGGGAGAGAGGTGGGGGTTAGAGAGGGAGAGAGGTGGGGGTTAGAGAGAGGGAGAGGTGGGGGTTAGAGAGAGAGAGGTGGGGGTTAGAGAGAGAGAGAGGTGGGGGTTAGAGAGGGAGAGAGGTGGGGGTTAGAGAGGGAGAGAGGTGGGGGTTAGAGAGAGGGAGAGAGGTGGGGGTTAGAGAGAGAGAGAGGTAGGGGTTAGAGAGAGAGAGGTGGGGGTTAGAGAGAGAGAGAGGTGGGGGTTAGAGATGGAGAGAGGGATAGAGGTGGGGGTTAGAGAGGGAGAGAGGTGGGGGTTAGAGATGGAGAGAGGGAGAGAGGTGGGGGTTAGAGAGGGAGAGAGGGAGAGAGGGAGAGAGGTGGGGATTAGAGAGCGAGAGGTAGGGAATAGAGAGAGAGAGGGAGAGAGGTGGATGTTAGAGAGAGAGAGATTGGGAGAGAGGTGGGGAATAGAGAGAAAGAGGGAAAGAGTTGCAGGTTAGAGAGGGAGAGAGGTGGGGGTGAGAGAGAGAGAGATGGAGAGAGGTGGGGATTAGAGAGAGAGGGAAAGAGGTGGGTGTTAGAGAGAGAGAGAGAGACAGGGAGAGGGGTGGGGGATTAGAGAGAAAGGGAGAGAGGTGGGGGTTAGAGAGGTGGGAATGGACGGGGGGAGAGGTGGGGGTTGGAGAGAGAGAGAGGGAGGTGGGGGGTTAGGGAGGGAGAGAGGGAGAGAGGTGGAGGTTAGAGAGGGAGAGAGCGAGGTGGGGGTTAGAGAGAGAGAGATGGAGAGAGGTGGGGATTAGAGAGGTAGAGAGGTGAGGGTTAGAGAGAGAGGGAGAGAGATGGGGATTAGAGACAGAGAGAGGGAGAGAGGGAGAGAGGTGGGGATTAGAGAGAGAGAGAGAGAGAGAGGGAGAGAGATGGGGGTTAGAGAGAGAGAGAGGTGGGGGTTAGAGAGGGAGAGGGAGAGAGGTGGGGGTTAGAGAGGGAGAGGGAGAGAGGTGGGGGGTTAGAGAGAGAGAGAGAGAGAGGTGGGGGTTAGAGAGAGAGAGAGAGAGGGAGAGAGGTGGGGGTTAGAGAGAGACAGGGAGAGAGGTGGGGTTTAGAGAGAGAGGGAAAGAGGTGGGGGTTAGAGAGAGAGAGAGAGAGAGAGAGGTGGGGATTAGAGAGAGGGAGAGAGGTGGGGTTAGAGAGGGAGAGAGAGAGGGAGAGAGGTGGGGATTAGAGAGGGAGAGGGAGAGAGGTGGGGGTTAGAGAGGGAGAGAGGGAGAGAGGTGGGGGTTAGAGAGAGGGAGAGAGGTGGGGGTTAGAGAGGGAGAGAGGGAGAGAGGGAGAGAGGTGGGGGTTAGAGAGGGAGAGAGGGAGAGAGGGAGAGAGGTGGGGGTTAGAGAGGGAGAGAGGTGGGGGTTAGAGAGGGAGAGAGGGAGAGGGAGAGAGGGAGAGAGGGAGAGAGGTGGGGGTTAGAGAGAGAGAGGGAGAGAGGTGGGGGTGTAGAGAGAGGGAGAGAGGTGGGGGTTAGAGAGGGAGAGAGAGTGGGGGTTAGAGAGAGAGAGAGGTGGGGGTTAGAGAGAGAGAGAGGTGGGGGTTAGAGAGAGAGAGAGGTGGGGGCTAGAGAGGGAGAGAGGTGGGGGTTAGAGAGGGAGAGAGAGTGGGGATTAGAGAGAGAGAGGTGAGGGTTAGAGAGAGAGAGGTGGGGGTTAGAGAGAGAGAGGTGGGGGTGAGAGAGAGAGAGAGAGGTGGGGGTTAGAGAGGGAGAGAGAGTGGGGGTTAGAGAGAGAGAGAGGTGGGGGTTAGAGAGAGAGAGAGGTGGGGGTTAGAGAGGGAGAGAGGTGAGGGTTAGAGAGAGAGAGAGGTGGTGGTTAGAGAGAGAGAGGTGGGGGTTAGAGAGGGAGAGAGGTGGGGGTTAGAGAGAGAGAGAGGTGGGGGTTAGAGAGAGAGAGAGGGAGAGAGGTGGGGGTTAGAGAGAGAGAGAGGTGGGGGTTAGAGAGAGGGAGAGAGGTGGGGGTTAGAGAGGGAGAGAGGTGGGGGTTAGAGAGAGAGAGGTGGGGGTTAGAGAGGGAGAGAGGTGGGGGTTAGAGAGAGAGAGAGGTGTGGTTTAGAGAGAGAGAGAGGGAGAGAGGTGGGGGGTTAGAGAGAGAGAGAGGTGGGGATTAGAGAGAGGGAGAGAGGGAGGTGGGGGTTAGAGAGGGAGAGGGAGAGAGGGAGAGAGGTGGGGTTTAGAGAGAGAGAGAGGGAGAGAGGTGGGGGTTAGAGAGAGAGAGAGAGAGGTGGGGGTTAGAGAGGGAGAGGGAGAGAGGTGGGGGTGAGAGAGAGAGAGAGGTGGGGGTTAGAGAGAGAGAGGGAGAGAGGTGGGAAATGGACGGGGGGGGGAGGGAGAGAGGTGGGGGATAGAGAGGGAGAGAGGTGGAGGTTAGAGAGAGAGAGAGGGAGAGAGGAGGGAATTAGAGAGAGAGGGAGAGTGGTGGGGATTAGAGAGAAAGAGATAGAGGAAGAGGTGGGGGTTAGAGAGGGAGAGAGGTGGGGTTTAGAGAGAGAGAGAGGTGGGGGTTAGAGAGGGAGAGAGGTGGGGGTTAGAGAGGGAGAGAGGTGGGGGTTAGAGAGGGAGAGAGGTGGGGATTAGAGAGAGAGAGGTGGGGGTTAGAGAGGGAGAGAGGTGGGGGTTAGAGAGAGGGAGAGAGGTGGGGGTTAGAGAGGGAGAGGGAGAGAGGTGGGGATTAGAGAGAGGGAGAGTGGTGGGGGTTAGAGAGAGGGAGAGTGGTGGGGGTTAGAGAGGGAGAGAGGTGGGGGTTAGAGAGAGGGAGAGAGGTGGGGGTTAGAGAGGGAGAGGGAGAGAGGTGGGGATTAGAGAGGGAGAGAGAGGGAGAGAGGTGGGGGTTAGAGAGGGAGAGGGAGAGAGGTGGGGGTTAGAGAGAGAGAGAGAGAGGGAGAGAGGTGGGGGTTAGAGAGGGAGAGAGAGTGGGGGTTAGAGAGAGGGAGAGAGGTGAGGGTTAGAGAGAGGGAGAGAGGTGGGGGTTAGAGAAAGAGGGAGGTGGGGGTTAGAGAGAGGGAGAGAGGTGGGGGTTAGAGAGAGAGAGAGGTGAGGGTTAGAGAGAGAGAGAGGTGGGGGTTAGAGAGAGAGAGAGGTGGGGGTTAGAGAGGGAGAGAGGTGGGGGTTAGAGAGAGGGAGAGAGGTGGGGGTTAGAGAGAGGAGAGAGGTGGGGGTTAGAGAGAGAGAGAGAGGTGGGGGTTAGAGAGAGAGAGGTGGGGGTTAGAGAGAGAGAGAGGGAGAGAGGTGAGGGTTAGAGAGAGAGAGAGGTGGGGGTTAGAGAGAGAGAGGTGGGGGGGGGTGGGGGGGGGGGGGGGGGGGTGGGGGGGGGGGGGGGGGGGGGGGGGGGTGGGGGGGTGGGGGGGGGGGGGGGGGTGGGGGGGGGGGGTGTGGGGTGGGGGGGGGGGGTGGGAGGGGGGGGGTGGGGGGGGGGGTGTGGGGGGGGTGGGGGGTGGGGGGTGGTGGGGTGGGTGTGGGTGGGGGGGGTGTGGTGGGGGTGGGGGGGGGGGTGGGTGGGGTGGGGGGGGGGGGGGTGGGGGGGGTGGGGTGTGGGGGGGGGGGGGGGGGGGGTGGGGGGGGGGGGGGGTGGTGTGGGGGGTGGGGGGGGGGTGGGTGGGGGGGGGGGGTGGGGGGGGGGGGGGGGGGGGGGTGGGGGGGTGGGGGGTGGTGGGGGGGGGGGGGGTGGGGGGTGGGGGGGGGGGTGGGGGGGGGGGGGGGGGGGGGGGGTGGGGGTGGGGGGGGGGTGGGGGGGGGGGGGGGGGGGGTGAGGGGGGGGGGGGGGTGGGGGGTGGGGGTGGGGGGGGGTGGGGGTGGGGGGGGGGGGGGTGGGGTGGGGGGGGGGGGGTGAGGGGGGGGGTGGGGGTGGTGGGGGGGGGGGTGGGGTGGGGGGGGTGTGGGGGGGGGGGTGAGGGGGGGGGGTGGGGGGGGGGGGGTGGGGGGGGGGTGGGGGGTGGTGGGGGGGGGGGGGGGGGGTGGGGGGGGGGGGGGGGTGGGGGGGGGGGAGGGGGGGGGTTAGAGAGAGAGAGAGGGAGAGAGGTGGGGTTAGAGAGAGAGAGGTGAGGGTTAGAGAGAGAGAGAGGTGGGGGTTAGAGAGGGAGAGGGAGAGAGAGGTGGGTTAGAGAGGGAGAGAGGTGGGGGTTAGAGAGAGAGAGAGAGGGAGAGAGGTGGGGATTAGAGAGGGAGAGAGGTGGGGGTTAGAGAGAGAGGTGGGGGTTAGAGAGGGAGAGAGGTGGGGGTTAGAGAGGGAGAGAGGTGGGGGTTAGAGAGGGAGAGAGGTGGGGATTAGAGAGAGGAGAGAGGTGGGGGTTAGAGAGAGAGAGAGGTGGGGGTTAGAGAGAGAGAGGTGGGGTTAGAGAGAGAGAGAGGTGGGGGTTAGAGAGGGAGAGAGGTGGGGGTTAGAGAGAGAGAGAGGTGGGGGTTAGAGAGGGAGAGAGGTGGGGGTTAGAGAGGGAGAGAGGGAGAGAGGTGGGATTAGAGAGAGAGAGGTGGGGTTAGAGAGAGAGAGAGGTGGGGGTTAGAGAGAGAGAGGTGGGGGTTAGAGAGGGAGAGAGGTGGGGGTTAGAGAGAGAGAGGTGGGGGTTAGAGAGAGAGAGAGGTGGGGGTTAGAGAGGGAGAGAGGTGGGGGTTAGAGAGAGAGAGAGAGGTGGGGGTTAGAGAGGAGAGAGGTGGGGGTTAGAGAGAGAGAGAGGTGGGGGTTAGAGAGGGAGAGAGGTGGGGGTTAGAGAGAGAGAGAGGTGGGGGTTAGAGAGGGAGAGAGGTGGGGTTAGAGAGGGAGAGAGGGACAGAGGTGGGGGTTAGAGAGGGAGAGAGGGAGAGGTGGGGATTAGAGAGAGAGAGGTGGGGGTTAGAGAGAGAGAGAGGTGGGGGTTAGAGAGAGAGAGGTGGGGTTAGAGAGAGAGAGAGGTGGGGTTAGAGAGGAGAGAGGGAGAGAGGTGGGGGTTAGAGAGGGAGAGAGGTGGGGGTTAGAGAGGGAGAGAGGTGGGGGTTAGAGAGAGAGAGAGGTGGGGGTTAGAGAGAGAGAGGGAGAGAGGAGAGAGGTGGGGGTTAGAGAGGAGAGAGACGGTGGGGGTTAGAGAGAGAGAGAGAGGTGGGGGTTAGAGAGGGAGAGAGTGGGGGTTAGAGAGAGAGAGAGAGGTGGGGGTTAGAGAGGGAGAGAGGTGGGGGTTAGTGAGAGAGAGAGGTGGGGGTTAGAGAGAGAGAGAGAGAGGTGGGGATTAGAGAGAGAGAGATAGGGAGAGAGGGAGAGAGGTGGGGTTAGAGAGGGAGAGAGGGAGAGAGGGAGAGAGGTGGGGGTTAGAGAGAGAGAGAGGTGGGGGTTAGAGAGAGAGAGAGAGAGAGGTGGGGATTAGAGAGAGAGAGAGAGAGGTGGGATTAGAGAGAGAGAGAGAGGTGGGGGTTAGAGAGAGAGAGGTGGGGGTTAGAGAGAGGAGAGAGGTGGGGTTAGAGAGGAGAGAGGTGGGGGTTAGAGAGAGAGAGAGGTGGGGTTAGAGAGGGAGAGAGGTGGGGGTTAGAGAGGAGAGAGGAGAGAGGTGGGGATTAGAGAGAGAGGGAGAGTTGGGGTTAGAGAGAGAGAGAGAGGTGGGGGTTAGAGAGAGAGGGAGAGGTGGGGTTAGAGAGAGAGA